>NW_022196899.1:639465-646004 GCF_008632895.1 Mastomys coucha
CTCTTTCCTCCCCAACTTGCTTCTTGGTCATGATGTTTGTGTAGGAATAGAAACCCTGACTAAGACAGGCAGGATGTCCAGTGGAAAGACAGGAATACCAACTCACCCACAAAACCTCGGACCCAAAGTCTGCCCTGCCTAACCAGATATGCATGGATAAGGATGAAACAGAGATTGAGGGAATGGTCAACCAATGGCTGGCTCAACTTGAGACCCACTCCATGAGAGAGAGCAAACTCCTGACACTATTAATGATACTTTACTATGCTTCCATACAGAAGCCTAGCATACCTGTCATCTGAGAGGCTTCATTCAGGAGCTGATGAAAACAGATGTAGTGATCGATCCTCACCCAAACATTAGGCAGAGTTCAGGATGTCTTTTGGAAGAGTCAAGAAAGGATTAAGGGAACTAGAAACTTCAAGGACACCATAAGCAGAGCTACAGAGCCAACTAAACTGAGCCCATGGGGGCTCACAGAATCTGAAACACCAAGCAAAGAATATGCATAGACTGAATCCAGGTCCCTTTCAAATATGTACAGCTTGGTCTTCACACGGGTCCCTTACCAATTGGAGTAGGGGTTGTCTCTGATTCAGAGTCTTGTTGCCTGCTTTTAAATCCTTTTCCCCTAGATGGGCTGCCTTATCTGGTCTCAGTGGGAAAGGATGAAGTTAGTTCTGCTATACATTAATGGACTTAGTGTAATAAGGTGTGTTGGTACCAGGTGTGGTAGTGGGTAAGGTGGGTTGTGGTTGGAGGGTTGGACAGAGTGCAAGGCTTCGATTGTGATGTAAAGTGGATAATTAAATTGATGAAAGAAATAAAGAGTTGCTTGCTTGTCACAAGAGAGAAAAATAGACCATAAGTGTCTTGAAACATTTCCCTGTGGATTAAGTATTGAAGGAGTGGCTCTGTTCAAAGAATATTAAAATCGAGTTTAAGAGTCACTCTTTACAAGAACTGGTTCATGTTCTTCCATGAAATATTCTAATTTATCACCTTTGACCTCAGAGCACAGATTCCACAGCTAGATAAACACAATCTCTTTCTTTCCTCTCCTAGGTCTAAAAAGATACATTCTTTAGTATAGCATGATGCAAGAACTGAGCAAACAGGGACACCTCATAAAAATACCAGGAAGCCAGGAATGTCAATTAAGCTTAAAGTCAGAGAGCTTCAAAAAAAGTTCACTGAATAAACATCCATCCCCAGGAGATGCCCTAATTGCAGGGAGTAATGCCCAGTTTCAGGAAACATCCCCAGTAGGGGGTGGATCTCCCCCCATGCCTTCTGCAGAATCTCTTTCTCACCTGGGGCACAAAGGTCAATGGAAATGAAGAACAATGGGAAAGATTAACCAACTCACACTGTAAACCTATGTTCCCCGATTGTGGGTCAAACCCAGTATACTGGATCATTATTAAACCTCTTGCTTATTGCATCGATCTTTGTCTCTGTGTCTTTGTGAGTGGGCCAACATCTTGGATATAAGACTCGGCTCTCCGAATCTTACAATAAAAGTAATTCATAGCTACTAATTTGGGAATGCTTGGCTTGATAAACGAATGCATTTTGAAGATGGTTGTTCATCACCCTCATCACTGTGACAAAATACATAAAATAAATGGTCTTATGAAATAAAAGATTAACTTGGCACAGCAACTAGGGAGTATGCCAGACCTAGACATAGACCCATTACACATTTGTGGCAAATGTGCAGCTTGGTCTTCAGGTGGGTCACCTAACAAGTGAACAGGGAGCTGTCTTGGGGTCTGATCCCTGCCATTGGATTCCCCTACCCCCTACCTGGACTGCCTGGTTAGCCCTCAGTGGGGAACGATGTGCCTACTCCTGTTTGGACTAGATGTCCCAGGGTGGATCTGTACACAAGTGAGGCTTCCCCTTCTCTAAAGAGGAAGGGCAGGGACAATAAGGGGCAGGGTTGTAAGAATAGGACTGGGAAGAGAAGAGAGAAGGCAGAATGTGATAGGGATGTAAACTGAATAAAAAATAAATTATTGGGAAAAATTTACTTTGCTGTTATTCCACAGTCTCTACTAACTGTGGGTCTGTGGTGGGTCTGGGGGTATCCTGGTTTGCAACCATGAGTCAGAGGCTGTTCTCAAGGCAGGCAGGAAATAAAAAGGAAAAATAGCAGGAAGTGGCCAGGGAAAATATAGTCTCCATTGTCACACCCCCAGAAGCTAGACCTATTTCCACAAACAGGTCTACATTGACAGTTCCAACATCTCTCACTAGTCTGGTCAAATCTGAACTCTTCAATGGCCATAGTCTCCAAATCTAGTTCTGTCTGAGAAAACAAAGGCATACCCAAACATTTCATTCCTCCCATTTCCTCCCCATCTCTCATCCAGATCAACACCCTCTATGTCTCAATTTAGAAAACATACATCTAAGGGATAATAATAGAATAAAATAAGATAAAACAGAAACAAACCAAACAGAATAATAATAAAAAAAGAAACAGAAGGAATAGGGCAAAGAGAACTGAAAGAACCACAAATAAATGCAGAGACACCCATGTTCACATATATAGGTATCCAATAAAAACACAAAGCAGGAAGCCATAACACAGAGCAGAAGGGCTTTGTGGTGGTTTGAATAGGTTTTGGCCCTCATAGACTCATGTTTTTGAATACTTGGCACATAGGGAGTGGCACTGTTGGGTGTTTTGGCCTTATTGAAAGAGGTGTAATCTTGATGGAGGAAGTTTGTCACTTTGGAAGGATAGATTTGAGGCCTCCTCTTGGCAGCTTTTAGACCAAAATGTAGAAGTGTCAGCTCCTCCAGCACTACGTGTGCCTGCAAGCTGCCATGCTTTTCTCCATGATGATAATGGACTCAATCATTGAAACTCTAAGACAGTCCCAGGAATTTTTTTTTTAATTTGCTTTGGTCATGGTATCTCTTTGTAGCAATAAAACCCAAACTAAAACTAGCCTGTAAGGTCAAAATAAAATTTCCTGACACAACTATAAGTAAAAAGAAAAAAAAAGATGATATTGAGTTATTCTTCTTTTGGCCACCTACTGCCAGTCATGGGATTTACTTTAAAAATAATGTATTTCACTGTATGATATTGGTGCAGAGATAGACAGATTGACAAATGGAATAGAATTGAAGACCCAGAAATGAAACCACACACTTATGGATTCTTTATCTTAGACAAAGAAGCCAAAATCATACCTTGTAAAAAAGAAAACATCTTCAATAAATGGTGCTGGAGTAATTGGCAGTCAGCATGTAAAAAAAAAAAAAAAAAAAAAAAAAAAAAAAAAAAAAAGAAAGAAAGAAAGAAAGAAGGAAAGAAAGAAAGAAAGTAGATCCTTATTTGTCACTTGTCAAAAAGTTCAAGTCCAAGTGGGTCAAGTACTTGAACATAAAACCAGATACACTGAATGTAATAGAAGAGAAAGTGGGAAAGATCCTTGAGCTCATGGGCACAGGGGGAAATTTCCTAAGTAGAACTCTAATGGCTCATGCTCTAAGATCAAGAATTGATAAGTGGGACCTCATGAAACAGAAAAGCTTCTGTAAGGCAAAGGATACAGTCAATAGTAGAAATTGGCAAATTACAAATTGGAAAAAAAAAGTCTTTACTAACCCCATATCTGATAGAGGGCTAATATCAAAAATATATAAAGAAATCAAGAAGCTAAGCACCAAAAATCCAAAGAGCCCAATCGAAAAATGGGGTATAGAACTAAATAGAGAATTCACAACAGAGGAATCTCAAAAGGCTGTGGAGCAATTATTGAAATGTTCAAAGTCCTTAGTCATCAGGGAAATGCAAATCAAAATGGCCCTAAGATACCACTTTACACCAATCAGAATGGCTAAGATCAAAACCTCAGCTGACAGCACAGGTTGGTAGAAATGTGGAGAAAGAGGGACATTTCTCCACTGCTGGTGGTATTGCACACTAGTACAACCATTCTGGAAATCAATCTGGAGGTTCCTCAGAAAATTGTAAATAGATCTTCCTGAAGACACAGCTGTACCACTCTTGAGCATATACTCAAAAGATGCCCCACCATGTCACAGGTGCATGTGTTCCACTATGTTCATAGATGCCTGTAGCCCGCGCAGTCCTCTCGCCAGGAAGAAGACACGCGGACACTCTAGGTTCCTTCTGCAGCAACTGTTTATTTGTCTCCATCCATAGGGAAAAAAGGGTCGAGCCCAAAATCCGCACTGCTTATATACACCACAGTGCGGAGTATCTGCCCACAGCGTGGTGTGTCTGCTCATGATTGGCTGTTCGCTCATTACCCTACGTAACGCCCCAGAATGGGCCGTGACATGGCGTCTTTTCACTCTACACACATGCGCAAACAGTTCTCTACGCACATGCGCAAACAGTTGTCCACTAGGAGTTAACAGCGGAAGTAGGTGCCATCCTGCCAAGGCAAATGCCTCTCAAGATTCACGGCTCCCCACAGATGCCCAATTTATGATAGCCAGATATCTGGAAACAACCCAGATGTCCCACAAGGGAAGGATGTATACAGAAAATGTGGTTCATTTACACAATGGAATAATACTAAGCTATTAAGAACGAGGATATCATGAGTTTGGCAGGCAAATGGATGAAACTAGGAAATTTCATCCTGAATGAGGTAACTCAGACTCAAAAGTACATGCATGGTATATATTCACTAATAAGTGGATATTAGCAAAAAAAAAAAAATGTAGAGAATACCCAGGATACAATCCTCCAGACTCAAGAAGGTTAACAATCAGAAGGGTACAAATGAGGATGCCTCAACCCCACTTGGGAGAGAGAAGAAAGCAATCATGGAGGGGAGGAGAAGAGGGAGGAAGGGGTGGGAGAGGGAAGGGGATCAGATATTAAGGGATGGGGAAACAGGATTGAAGCCCTGACAGTCAGCAGAAAGAATGGAAACATGCAACCTTGGGAGGAAGAAGGTAGAGGTACCTGCTAGAATGTTCTGGAAGCCTGGTAGGTAGGAGACTCTCAGGACTCAAAGGTAGAGAACATAGATGAAGTGTCCTACAGTGTGGGGAGGGGACTTGTAGAGTCTACCTCCCATAGAAAGACCAGGGATCAAGTAGAAAGAAAGCCAGTCCCACAACACCGGGAGGAAGCTCCACTCCCAGGCGCTCTAACACACCCAGGATCAGAGGTGAGGAGCACACTACATCTGTCCCAACACCAGGAGTAACTGGGACCAGCAGGATCAGGCACACAGGAACTCCACCAGCCCAGTGGCTCAGGTTGCTTCAGGTCAGCCAGTGCCCTGAGCAAACCTTGGGCACAAGCTCTGCAGCCAGTTCCGCAACACGCAGAGGAAACTCCACTCCTAGGTCCTCTTACAAGCCCAGGATCATAGGATCCTAGAATCACAGGATCACAGAGACAACTTGACTCTGAGGAGTTCTGACACAACCAGGATCACAGGAAGAACAGGATCCAGTCAGATTTAGTAAGGGCAGGTAGCATTAGAGATAATCAGATGGTGGGGGACAAGTGTAAGAAAATAAACAACACAAACGAAGGTTACTTGGCATCATCAGAATCCAATTCTTCTACCATAGCAAGTCCTGGACACACCATCACACTGGAAAAGCAAGATTCAGATCTAAAATCACTTCTCATGATGATTACAGGACTTTAAGAAAGACATAAATAGCACCCTCAAAGAAATACAGGAGAACACAGGTAAACAGCTAGAAGCCCTAAAAGAGGAAACACAAAAATCCCTTAAAGAATTACAGGAAGACACAGTCAAACAGGCAAAGGAAATGAGCAAAACCATCCAGAATCTAAAAATGGAAATAGAATCAATAAAGAAATCAGAAAGAGAGACAACCCTGGAAATAGAAAACCTAGGAAAGTAATCAGGAGTCATAGATGCAAGCATCAATAATAGAATACAAGAGATCAAAGAGAGAATCTCAGGGGGAGAAGACATCATAGAAAACATTGACACAACAGTCAATGAAAATACAAAAAGCAAAAAGCTCTTAACCCAAAACATCCAGGAAATCCAGGACACAATGAAAAGACCAAACCTAAGGATAATACGTATAGAAGGGAGTGAAGACTCCCAATGTAATAGGCCAGTAAATATCTTCAACAATATTATAGAAGAAAACTTCCCTAACCTAAAGAAAGAGATGCCCACGAACATACAAGAAGCCTACAGAACTCCAAATAGACTGGACCAGAAAAGAAATTCCTCCTGTCACTTAATAATAATCAAAACATCAAATGCACTAAACAAAGAAAGAATTTTAAAAGCAGTAAGGAAAAAAGGTCAAATAACATATAAAGGCAGGTCTATCAGAATTACACCAGACTTCTCACCAGAGACTATGAAAGCTAGAAGATCCTGGGCAGATGCCATACAGACCCTATATGAACCCAAATGCCAGCCCAGGCTACTATATCCAGCAAAACTCTCAATTACCATAGATGGAGAGAACAAGATATTCTATGACAAAACAAAATTTACACAATATCTTTCCACAAATCCAGCCCTACAAAGGAT
>NW_022196899.1:646187-670766 GCF_008632895.1 Mastomys coucha
TCGAACTCAGAAATCCACCTTCCTCTGCCTCCCAAGTGCTGGGATTAAAGGCATGTGCCACCACCGCCTGGCTTTGTTTGTTTGTTTGTTTATTTATTTATTTATTTTGAAAGTAATCTTTCAACAAATCCACACAAACTTAATTCCACCTCTTAAAACTATAACAGGAAGTGACAATTACTTTTTCTTAATATCTTAATATGAAAATTAATATTACCAACATATCCTAATCAATTGAAATCCAAAAATATGAGGAATTAGAAATTTGTTGATAGTCATCCAATGGTCTCTCTAATTTGGTAATTGGAGAAATAGGTTCAATATTGTACAATCTATATACATTTTCAGATTGTTTGTTCATGACAGTGTCTGGCTGTGTACAACATAAGGGTCTTGAAATCTTGCTTCTCCTAGCTCAGCCTCTCTATTAGTAGTATTATTTATTTCATGTTTTTACACTATACTATGGTTTTCAGAACAGCTCATATATTTCAAAAGTATTTATATACCCAAAAGAAACATAGACAATTAACTTGGGAGGTGGCTTGTAAGAGAACAACAAAGAGTGAGACTGAATACTTTGCTTGACATTTGTAACTCTTGTATCAAGTTTGAAGAAGAGGACTTTATAAGTTACTCTTTCTCTGAGATGAATGCTTTTTCAAATTATCACAGCCAATGAACCAGCATTTTACCCTCACCTTATGTATGTTCCACCTTCCAAGCAGAACTATTGAAACAGTTGGTGAATGACTTTATGGATAGACTTCTTAATATACTCACCATTTCTTAAATGAATGTAACCTGTTCTCTGTGGGCTGAGAATAAAGACACTCATTCAAGTCAAATAGCTTTGACCATAGCAGGAAGTCTGTATCCAAAAATCGTGTCTACAATTCATTCCTTGGTGCAGCAGAACTGTCAACTCTCAGCTTAGCTACGATGGAGGTAAAATCCTTTGGTGATGTGAGGATCATTGAAGTACAGCCTTATTACAATGAAATCCAATATCTAATAATTGTTCTTATTCTGAGCTTGTACCACAGTAAGAGCCAAGATTTTAAACTCTACTAAATACAAAACAAACAAACAAAAAGACTTTATATATTTATGTTCATTTAAGAAAATACTAGTAGTGATGCATTATTTTGAAATATACAGTTAATATGTTTGGAGTTATTTAAAATTTATATTGAGAAAAATGTATGTATTTTCAGTATTGCTATAGACAAGGATCTACATAAGACTGTTAAATTGATTGTTGTTTTATATCAAACAACTTTTATAATACTCATTTTTAGTGTTACAATATTTTATAAATTTTAAGGAATATGACAAAAAAGATATTGTAGGTATTGAAGGGGGGTTTCTGGGAGGTGTTGAGGTACAAAAGGGAAACAAGAATGTGATTTAATTCTATTTACTTAAAATATGTTTTTAAATGTTAACAAATTCAGAAAAACTGAAATCACGTAACTTTTCTCATCATAGTGCAATAAAACTTATATATAAAAAAGATGCAAAAAAAATACCACCCCCCCCAAAAAAAAACCCTGCAGAGTCAAAAATAGAGAAAAGCCTGAGAGAAAGAAGGTCCAGTGACAGGCCCAAACTGGGATCCAGCCCAAGGGGATGCTCCAAGGCCTGGCACTATGGTGTGCTTATAAACAGAAGCCTATCATGACTGCCTTCCGAAAGGTCCACCAAGCAGCTGAAAGATTCAGATGCAGATATTTATATGCAAGTAGTGGGCACAAGCTGTTGACCCTTGTGACTGAACTAGGGAAGAGCTAGAAGAAGCTGAGGAATAGGGTGACCCCATAATACCAGTATTCTCAACTAACCTGGACCCCCAAGTCTCTTGGACTCAGCCACCAACAAGACAGCATACACTAGCTGATACCAAGTCCCTGACAAGTATACGACAGAGGACTGCCTGGTCTGGCCCCAGTGAGAGAAGGTGCACTTATCTCTGGAGAGACATGAGACCCTAGGTAGTGGGGAGCCTGGTGGGATGGGCTTTGGGGACATCCTCTTGGAGACAGGGAGGAAGGTATGGGATGAGTAACAGTCCGAGGACTGATAGAGTTGAGAATAATGACTGGACAGTAAAAAACAACAACAAAAAAAAAAAGATAAAGAATGAATAAAACATAGAGAAATGTGTTTCCACAGTGAAATTCCCTTAGGGAAAAGTAAGTTTTACACTTGCAAGTAGTTATCAATTAGAGATAACTTCTGGATTAGGGATGGGCACATGTCCACTTCTCTGTTCACCTTTATGACCCCATCTAATATGCTGCCACTCTTTCTGAGAGTTCTTATATGAAATGGTCATATTGTATTTAGGAGACCTTGTTTTCTTGGTATCTTTCTTCTCCCCTGGCTCTTGCACTCTTTCTTGCTCTACATCTACATAGTTCCCTGAATCCCAGGAGGAGGGATTTGATGGAGATACACATTTTAGGGCTGAGTGTTTTAAGGTCTCTTATTCTTTGTGTCTGGCTGTGGATCTCTGTATTTGTTCAATTCTGCTGCAGGATGAAACTTCTCTGTTGTTGCATGAGCAAGGCATTGGTCTACAAGTATAGTAGAATGTAATTAGCAGCCACTTTGTTGATATTTTCCTTTGTTAGAAGCATGATATTTTTCACATATATTTTAATTCTTTGGAAAAAGATGCTATGCTGCATAAAGTTTAATTTTGTAAACTGAAAAAGAAGTAAAAAAAAAAGAAAGAAAATAAGCAAGATTTTTAAAGGGAGAGAGAACATTGGAAGCCAATGCTTTCCCAAATTATCTTCATCTTTGTTCAATCTAATTGATCTGTTCCTGGGTCACAATATGCATCTGAGGCTAGATCCACAGAGTTGGTGGGAATAAGATACTGTAATGAGGCACATAGATTTGTGTTAAAGATAGATCATAAGATTCAGCCAACTGTCAATGTTAGAGATTAGCATAAAAATAAATAAGAAAGCACCTTGCATACTGTAAAGAAAATAAAATGCTTGGCACGAACATGTGTTGTTATTTCTACCCAGAGTCCCATAACTTACTTTGTGATCCTCTTTGCCCTAGTCTCTCTCTCTCTCTCTCTCTCTCTCTCTCTCTCTCTCTCTCTCTCTCTTTCTCTCTCTCTCTCTGTGTGTGTGTGTGTATGTTGTTTGATTTTTTTTTGTTGCCTTGGACAGATCATTTTAGAGTTCACAATGGTCCTATAGCCTCTCACAGAAATCATAGGCTAGAAACTAGGTCAGTTGTGTCTCATGTCCCTGGCCAATGAAATTACTTTATACATTAGCAATGACATAACTGAATCAGAGTTAATTGCCTTTTCTCCTACTTTGGTTGTTGACAAAAACATTTTGATTCACTGCATTCTACTCTGATCAAAAGGTTTGTCGGACTCATATTCTAAACCTGTGGCTATCTGGCCTTTGTACCATGCCTCGGTAGTTGGACTGAATTCAGAGAAAACAAGCTGAAAATCATGGATGTGAACATGCGAGAGCATTATAGCCCCATTCTCTTGGTATCAGCACTGTTCAGGTTGATTTTACCCATCCTTTTCCTGTGTTATAGTGTTTAAAACAATACCTATTTCCGTGTAAAGTGATATGATTAGATTGCATTTTGAATACCAATAATTCTGAAAAAGCATGAATGGTAATTTTTAGCAGAAATAGAAAATGCTAGTTTGACAATCTGAATGTTACTAACCTTAACGTTTGGGGGAGCAACATTTAAGATTTACCTTTAAAATTCACTTAGTGTTGTGATAGTATTGTGATACAAAAATATTCTTGAGGCCAAGAGACCTGTGAAATGAAAGGTCTATGAAGCTGCTCCAACTATTGGCCAGAGAGACAATGATTGATCCAGGACAACACCTTCCTGCTAGCAGGAGCAGAATAAACATAAGCTGGAAGAAAGAGTTTACTGGGTCAGAACTAAGAATATTTTGTACAAGAAAGAAAGAAAGAAAGAAAGAAAGAAAGAAAGAAAGAAAGAAAGAAAGAAAGGAAGGAAGGAAGAAAGAAAGGAAGGAAGGAAGGAAGAAAGGAAGGAAGGAAGAAAGAAAGGAAGAAAGAAAGAAAGAAAGGCAAGCAGGCATATTTTTTTAACACTGAAACTATGTTGGCACCAAATAAGAGCACTCTAATTATATGAAGGGAGCAAGCTACGGGATGATGGACACTCTAAAGGAAGAAGCAACGATTGCTCCTGAGTTGTTTGTTGTTGTGGGCAGAGTGTGTTAGCATCTGAGAATGCTAATGGGGTTCGAGGAAAGGATTTCAGAATGTGAAAGTCTTTGGCTGCTGAATTTCAGCTCATTCGCTGTGTATACCCTCTCCCAACTCTCCTCACCACCCTCCAACCCTAACAATTCAATTTTGGGATCTGAGTTATTTTTTTCTGTTGTGCAGCAAAGACAGATTTTTAGTTTTAGAGACTGGATGAAAAATTGAAAGAGATGAACAAAGGTAGAATTTTGTACATTTTGATGGGTACTAATATATGGAAATTCACATCAAGAAAATGAGAGGTATTTTATTCCAAGAATTTAGAGATGTAAAATGCATAAAATTTAATACTTATCACAAAAGCTATCTACCATAATGATTTGAAAGGAAAAGTAGCTCAAATTATGCACATACTTAAAATTGAAAAATATCTTCTGAATATATACAATGGATATTTTTCTCATGCTTATCATAATTCTATTTCCAGTCATTTGAATGCAATTTACCATGGTCATAAGATTCCAAGGGGAGCCTACAGAGATGTGTTATGATGGGAAATTGCTATATGAAAACAATTTTGATAAGCTTATGGACACCACATTGTAATGACAAATTATAATGACAAAATGGTTTCAAGTTTCCATGGAGACCAAATTACAATGTCAAATTGATGGCAAAACGATGTCAATACAAATCTACATGGGCCAGGTTGTGATGGTAAAGCAGTATGAAGCAATGTCAACACAAGTCTGGGAGACTGTGTTGTGATGTCAGGATGGTAGGAAAGCAATAGTTAATATGATGCCTAAATTGCGACAGAAAAGATCATTGGAAATACAAGCAGCATCTTTCATTACGACAATCCCATAGAACACTAATTTTAATGTAGATTTTACCAAATCAAGCAAGTGGTGAGCTTGTGCATTAAATAATCTAAATTCAAATATTCCTAACATTTCAAGTTCTCAAAAGTGAATGCTCAGCCATGAAAAGGTAGTAAGAAGATGTAAGCTGTGTTACAAACTGGTGGAGAGGATCTATTAAAGAATCTGTTTAGATGTAAATGACTCTCCTCATTTACAATAGGAGTGGAAAAGTACCACAGGGAGATGGTCTGATTAATTCAGTCCTCTCTAAAATGTTTCTCTGACAGTCATTTCTGCTAAAATGTCTTGGCATATGCTTCTCCCACATTGGGTATGGGTGTCACACCTTTTCATTCTTTCTTTCTAAAGATGTTAAAATATTTACAATTAAAATTTGTATTGTATAATTTATATACTAAGTAGGTTAACACTCCCTTAAGCCCACCATTTTCACAAATAGTATGAAGCACAATATTATTTTCAGTGATGGCAATGTTCCCACTTGTTTTTAAATAATAAATTATATTGATCCAGTTTATCTTGAATAAGGGCAATAAATATTTTAACTTGCTGTTAATGCCAATCAATTGGACTGTTATATGTGTGTGGAGTAGACTATATTTATTATGTCTTCCAGGTCCTAATAGTTTTCCTTCCTCCCAGTGGTAGCTCTGACTTTTTACAGAAGCAATTGAGAGCACACTCCTGAAACAATGACAAAAAAAAAAAAATAGATTCTGATCAGTTGAAAAATACGAATTACTTTCATCAAGTTAAAAAGGAAAATCAGCACAAATTTAGAAAATTAGTACTGTTTAGAAAATCTACCCAATAGAATTCGATACTTAAAAAAATCATACAACTGTGAAATATTCTATGAATGGAGATTTAGCATTTTGTGTCATGATTAAGGCATGGCTTCATAAGCAAAATCTTTTATCCATGTTACATAAATCAAATTCATGTCTCCTCTCCAATAAACATATTTTAGTTGACATTAGTCTATCAGCTAGTGTGTTAGTAAAATAATTCAAATGTTTTAAAGGTTTGTTTTGTAATGTCCATCAATTGCTTTTAAATACTCAAGTTAACTCAACCCATCTGCTCTAAAGAGAGCAGGAGTCTTCTTTAGGTTTGAGTTTCTTCTGCTTTAATGTTTTTGTTGTTATGTTTTTTGTTTGTTTTTATTGTTGTTGTTGTTGCTGTTGTTGATCTTTTAAAGGAAAATGTGGGTCAAATGATACATAGGAAAAAAATCACGAGAATCCTTGATATAAAACACACAAATGCAGATTGTACTTTAGAAAAAAAGTGCTTTGTTTTCAGTCATTTGGGAAAGAATGAATAACCAGGGGCAGAACATGTCCTGAAAAACACAATTATCTAACTGAAAGCAGTTGAAATTGAACATGTACAAAAGAATATGGGGATATATAGAAAGAAAATGAAAGGAGGAATGCCGAAAGAAGGAAGAGAGGAGAGAAAAAGTGATGGAGGTAGAAGGGATGCAGGAAGAGGAGAAGGAAGAGGAGGGAGGAGAGGAAGAGGAGTAGTAGTGTTTTCTTTCTGATGGAGCCCCCCATAGACACCTCTTGTTATAATTTGAAGTTTACAAAGCTGTTTACTGTTTTAAATCTTTTTTTTTTTCATTACATAAGGTATAAGCAGGAATTTCGTTTTCCATTTGAGACATGAAATTGGAAGTCCTTTCTCTAACAGAATGGCTTAGCAGGAGTAAAGTATAAGAAATGGAGCAAATATTTGACTTTATAATATGTGAGCATTTGCTTACTAAAGACCTTAGTGGATAACATGATTTTACACTATACTGAGTTTGAAGGCATATCTTTCTCACAAAACTCATCTTATCATTATGAAAATCTTTTTCTCTAATCCAAGGAATGAAAGTGGTTTTTTTTTTCTTTAATTTGTTTTACTCTTATACTCTTTTCACCTCCCCTTCCATGGGGTTCAGAGAACTCCTAGGATTTTATGGAGATATCACAATTAGAACTGAGTGTTCAAGATCTCTCACTCATTGTATAATATCTGGCTATGGTCTGTATATATTCTCACATATGTTGAAGAAGTAAGCTTCTCAGATGATGACTGGGCAAGGCATTGATCTATGAGCATAACTGAATATCATTAGGGGTTAATTTATCATTATTTTTTTCTATTTTTAGACCACTATTATTTGCTTTTACTCCAGGTCCTTGGGCTATGTAGTATTAGCTTCCAGGTTATCTGAGCAAGCAGTGTCAAATATAGGTTACATCTAGTAGAGTGGGCCTTAAATCAAATCTGACAGTGCTTGGTTACTCCTACAATCATTGTGCAGCCATTGTCTTAGCCTATCTTCCACGTAGTACAGCATTGTTGACAAAGGGGTTATGGATACCTGGTCTTTTACAGTTTTCTTCTGCTAGCATGCCAATTACCATTTTTTTTTTTATGCAAGACAAAAATTTAGGCCCTAGCTTTAGATTTCCATTTTCAAATGAGTTGTTTAGGTGTTGACTTCAGTAACGGTCAGTTTATGAAAAGCAACCAATAGTCTTGGCCACAGCCTGAGTTGTTAGGAGATTACCATGAGCTTTCCTTTGTCAACAGCTCAATAAAATATGTAAGTCAGTTTCAATACTGGAGCTTCATTTCGTGACAGTACAGTTGAGACTTTCTCCCTCATTATTTGGCAATTTGCTTTAGAATGACTTTATATGTATATATTGGGAAGTTTCTGCAGTATTAGGTTTCCATGTTACTCATCAAGTGGATGTTAATTTTAGCTGTCTTTTTATGTTTCCTCCTCCAATCCCCTTTCTCCTCTCCTTCTTCATTTGATTCTCCAATTTGGGCACTGCCTCATCCATCTGATCTATTCTATTTCTCTTTGCCTAATGAGACCTATCTCTTCTCCCTAGTCCCTTATCCTATACCTACTCTCAGTGGTTCTATGAGTTGTAGCTTGGTAATCATTGACTTAACAGCTAATATCCATAGATAAGTGAATACATATCCACTTTTGAAATCTGGAATACCTCTTTCAGTTTTTTTTTTTCCTATTTGTATCTGTTTAACTTCCAATTTCAAGCTGTCACTTATTTATATTTTTAAGGGCTAAATAATATTCCAATGGGTAAATGTATCATATTTCTTTATTTACTCCTCTGTTGAGGAACATCTAGATTGTTTCCAATTCCTGACTATCATAAATAGAACAGCAGTGAACACAGTCTTGCAAGTGTCTCTGTGGTAGGATAAAACATCCTCTATGAATAGGTTCATGAGTGTTACAGTTGGATCTTGAGGTATATAGATTCCCATCTTCCTAATCCTGTTTTGTTAGGCATCATGTGTTTTTCTTTAGTAGATTAAACACTGCAGTTCCTGGAGATTAAGGTCAGACATGCTTGTGTCTAATTGCCAATAAAATCCCTGTTCCTGTGGACTTCTATGGTTAGCAACACTCTCTATGCTGTACTATATTCTATGTGAAGAAGAAATTGTGGGGTCTTTCATTAATCAAATACCTTATCTGGCTTCAGGAGGAGAGGAAGGACATAATGTCTCAGAGACTTTAAGTGCCAGGGTTGGGGAATATTCAGGAGGGCCCTCACCCACTCAGAGGAGAGGGAAGGAGGGATGTGGGAAGGATTGTGGGAGAGGACAGGCAGTGGGATGAAAAATAGGTTAATTAATTAATTAATTAAAAAGTACTATGTGTGGTTTCTCTATCCTAGCCACAATCAAACAGTCTTTCCCGATCCACCTCAAGGGGAATATTACCCAGCTCATTAAAGGATAGTGTCCAGCTATTCCTTGTAGCATCCGAAGGAAGCTGTACTCCTTCATATGTGCATTTTCTGTGCTCTGGGGACCTATTTCTATGTTATTAGTTCATTGCAGCTGCCTGAGCCTACAGCATTCTTATGCAGTAGGGAAGAAATCTGAACAGTTTACTGTGGCCATCTATAGGGAGCGAAGAACGAGTCTATGTTTGTGCTTATCTTAACAGAGTAGATGATGAAAGAACTTTTGTTTTTGCTTTGTTGTGTTGTGTTTCTTCGTTTGTTCTTTAATTGGCCACATTGGCACCTGGAAGCTCAGCACTACACCTCTCTCAATCACGTGAGATCATGTGAGCTCCATCCACAGGATGCAACTTGAAGAAGAACAATGGAAGTTCTAAATCTGGACTCTCCTGGATTTGATAAGGGGTGTCTTTTTCTTGGGCTGAATTTCATGGGTTTCTGTTTACTATAGAAAACTTTTCTGGAGTAAGAGAATTACCGAGTTCTGAGAATCAGTCTCTGGAATTATTCAAATCAAGAGTGGTCTTGGCAAACAGAAGAACATCCATACATTTAGAATTACACCATCAAGATTAAAAGAATATGATGCATTTGTAGGTTTCCGATTTTTCTCAACTCCGACAAAAAGAATCTTTAAAAACTAAGAACTCTGTAAATATTTTATGTACTTCTATGTACTATTGCATATACATGTTTTTACTTCCATAAATAAAAATGAGAAATGCTTGGCAGGTGTCACCTAGTTTTAGAATCAAAGATTTATACGAGGAAACCATGTTTAACTATATTTATGCAGAAACTTGAAGACAAAGTGGTAAAATAATCACATATTTATCTCAAAAAATCAAACTTAATTTTCTATGTTGAAATAATTTTGATAATCATCACATTTCATCCGGTGTTAAAATAATCACAGTTGATATTGTATACTTTAAAGGAATATAGTCTGAAAGCTCAATTATGAGCTTTTTTAAATGTGGAATCATAGGCCTGGAGATGAGGCAAGGGCAGTATCATGGAGAGAGTTGATATCACTGAGATCAGGTTTAGCCAACTCTAGCCTCTGAGGAGGATATATTAGGTCATACTGGATTCTAGCTTCAAAATGTATGCAGAATCTCAGTCCCTTAAAAACTTGTGGGAGAGGAGAGTTGGAGATTCAGAGTTTGCATGAAATTATCCATTTGTGTACAGAATGCTGACAGATAAAGGAAGCATTCCCAGTGAGGATTTGGGAGCACAATATTTCACATAGAAATCATAGAAGAAAAGCTTTGCACATATGTAAATTAGATAACAACTACCGAAAAGAAAACTTCCTTTAGAAATACTTTGTGTTAGTGGGTCAAAACTAAGCAGGAACTTGTACTGATTATACTGTCTTTCTAGATCTCTTTCTTTAAAAAAAACATGATTTTAGGCTTTTTCAATAACTGCTAAGAAAGAGCTACATGCAAAAAATACATACATAGCCTAGGAAAAACTTAGATTCTATTAGCGATGAGAAAAAATCAAAGAGTTAAAGAAGAACTCTTTGACGGTTAGTTGGTATGAACTGGATACTGGGGAAGAGAAGATTTCAAGTGACAAATTTCCTCCAACAAATTAGCACGTCTTCAGGGCATTATGTTAACTGTTAATTGACAGAGAAGGTCTTGGTCATGGTGGGAAATGCCAAACCTGGGTAAGTAGTCATGGTTATAAAAGATAGCTAAATATAAGCTGGGCAGCAAAGATGTAGGCAGTGTTCTTCCATGATCTCTGCTTCATTGCCTGCCTTCAGGTTTCTGCCTTGAGTGTCAGCCTCGGTTTCACTTGATGATGAGCAATACACCGTAAGATGAAAGGAACCCTTTCTTCCTCAGTCGGTTTGGTCAACATTTCATCTCAGCCATAGAGAAGCAAAGTAGGATTGCTTGGCAATGTGAACTTACTTTTGCCATTTGGCATTAGTGCAAGCAGCTTAAAACACATGCTTAAATGCAGCAGATATAGTGGCAATGGAGATTATACTACAGCAAAATCAGCTGGAATACCAATCTGAAGCCTCTTCCAAAAGAAGTATGCCAATCAAAACAGTAGCTGAGTCCTATAAACGATAATGTGAAACTCTCTGGAATAAGGACAAGTATTTCCAGAGTCAGACAAAAACATGTAAAAAATGAAGAAAGAAGTCCAAAGTTGGAAAATGATAGTCTGCATGGGTTCAATGAGTTTGACAATAACAAGAGGTAATATAAGTAGATACGGTTCAAAAACAAACCAGGCCTGTGTATTAAGATTTAACTCTCAAATAACTCTCCAGCATCATGTCTTCCATAACTCTTGCCACGCTCCTCTCCATGATGATAGTGGACTAATCTTCTGAAACTTTAAGTAAGCCTTAAATTAAATGTCTTCTTATAAAAATTGCTGCGGTCATGGTGTCTCTTTGCAACAGTAGAACAGTGATTACAACTTCATAGAACTAGATAGAGTTGCAAAGCTTTTCTATAATCTTTCCCAAAACATCATCATGTCTGTCAATGCAATACCCCACTCTTGTTACCAACTTGTCTTAGTTAAGGTTTCTATTGCTGTCAAAGTATCGTGACCAAAAAGCAAGTTGGAGGGGGGGGACGGTTTTATTTGGCTTATACTTATACATTGCTATTCATTATTGAAGGAAGTCTGAACAGAAAATCTAACAGGGCAGGATCCTGGAGGGAGGAGCTGATACAGAATGAATGAAGGGGTGCTGCTTTCTGACTTGCTTTACATGACTCACTCAGTCTGTTTTCTTATAAAAGCCAGGAACACCAGACCAGGAAATGAACCACACACAATATGCTGGGTCTGGCTCATTGATCATTAATTGTGGAAATGTCTTACTGTTGGATCTCATGGAGGCATTTCCTCAACTGAGGCTTCTTTCTCTCTGAAAACTAGCTTGTGTCAAGTTGACATACAAAATGAGGCAATACAGTAATATCTCTTCACAGCAAAAGAACAATATCCAAGATAACCCCACAAGTCTACACACGTTGGAAACCAAGCATGGCATTACTTTCAAGCCCCACAACCTGTGGCTAGACTGGTCATAGGCCCTACTACTATTACTCTAATAACTGTCCATATAATACCAACTTCAAACTGGTGTATCTTTATACACACAAATTAATTAGCCAGTTCTGATAAAAAGTGATTCTTTTTGAAATACATATTGATTACTATGGAGACTCACAATTTGTCAAAGGTATAGATAGAGAATAGGAGTTTGTGGATTGATCAAACCTAAATAGACCATCTCTAAAATACCCCTCCTCCCAAGGCTCAGGTAGCTTTGGAAGAGTAGAGAGACTTCAAGATCATATGACCCATAGGTAGTGGATAGAAGTAAGGAAACAGCATTTTCCTGACATGACAAAGGAGCTGCACATATTGAGTTTTGCAGCAGTTATGACCACAGACACATTTGTGAAGGTTCAAGCCAGGTAAACCGGCAGAATGGAGAAGGAAGAAGATACAGTCCTGTCTGCAGAGTTTTGACTGATGTTTGATAGGAGCTGGGAGAGGTAGGAACAGTTTTCTTTAAAGGTCCGACCTCTGGTTGGTTGACTACACTCTACTGAAGGCCTTACAGTCAAAAGTGTATGGACAACACAAACTGTAGAGTAATTAGTTGGTTAAAATAGTGACTCAGAGTTGGCTGCAGAGGCTAGGGGTCATGGATCATGCAGGTGTTGAAGGAGGGGTGAATATGTTCAAACTATACTGTATGAAATTCTCAATTCTATGCCTGAGACCCTGCAATGTCAGTTCATTTTGATAACAAAATAGTCTGGATAATTAGTATGCTAAGGACTAAAACTGAAACTAAATGAACTCCTTTTGACTTTAGTTTTAAAATAATGTATAACCCTGAGAAGAACAGAAGAGGAAGAGATTGGTTTATAAGATCTCTGTAGCTAAAACAATATATAAATCAAAAGTTGGAGAATCACCACTCAATGCCTGTTTCAGTTTTCACAGCCTAATTTTCTTTTTAAATGAAAACGTACACAGAAAATAAGACTTGAAAGAAACAGGATGAAGTTACACTAGGTGCTCATACTGATGAGATCACAGCTGCCTGCAGTTTAGAGGAACAGTTTCAAATAGGAAGTTTAATTTCAAGACCCTTGACCTCAAATTCATGCTCTCTTTTAAATTGTTATTACACACACATGATCATACATATGCACATACACTCACACTCACACAGACACACACACACACACAGACACACATACACCGTCACACTCCTAAATACATGAGTATAAACTGTTCAGCCTCTCTATAATGTGCCTATCCTGTATGTATAGAGTTTAAATGAAATTCACACCAACAGCCACAGACTAGTAAAACCCCTAACACCAGGTATGAGTATCCCCTTTTGTGTTGTTTTTATTGTAGTTGTTCAAGATATACCCCACACTTTATAGATTATTGCTATTGTTCTTGGTTTCCTCCCAGAGGTAGAGGTAAGTCCCCACTGCTGAGGACACCATGTATTTTGAACATAGGACCCAAAGAACCTGAGCTAGACCTCACGGTAGCAGAAAATATATGCCAGTTCCCAAGGGCAAGAAGCAAGGAACACTCTCACTGAGATGTGATGCTCATGGACTGTAACAGCAACCAGCAAGACATGATGACTCTAACAGTGAAGGAGTGATATTCATACTTTATCAGTAATGAGTAACTTGCTAATTGGACTGAATGGCTGCCTGCTCAGCAAGGGAGAAACCTTGTCTAGTACTGGAACCCTAGCCAACTACATAGAACTAGTAAGTCATTGATTGTGGAGGACGATCTACAACCACCACTTAATACACCAACATAATTCCTAAGTAAATTTTAAATAGTTATCCTTATACCTCCAAGTAAATATAGTTCTTCACTCCCATCAAAGAAACTTCTCTTTATAGCAGACAGAGACCGTTGTGGAAAATCACAAACAATTAAAATGTAGAGATCAAGAGATCTTGTGGTGCCCAGTTCCAAAGGCTAGATCTACAATACAATTGCTACACTGAAGGCTAAGGAATTATTTTGGAAGAGAGAATGGAAAGATTTTAAGAGCTAAGGGAACAGGAAGTTTGCTAGTGTTTCTTAGAAATTCCATCTAGAAATGCCAGAGAGGCTACACCCAAGAATTCAGACAAGAATGGTTGCCTAAATTAGATTTGAACAATAACACCACTAATTAAATACTCAAATGGGAAGGGGAAAGCTTACAATGTCTCAACTCCAGATCAAGCACTACAGACAACTGAGGAATGCTGAAAGCAGGATAAATGGTCTTCCTAAGGGAATAGTACCATAATTGGTTATTCGATACGGAGTGGTCAGCCTTAAAATCATGCATATATAGATAACATTAGACAGTAGCATTTGTTTTTTTTTTTAGTACTGAACCAAATAACTACCTTTTCCTTTTCTGTTACTATAAAAATTTATTTCTAATACACATACATTTGGCAGATTTCATTTTTCCAAATTTTACTCTTCTTAAATATAAAACTAATTTAAATTTGTTATAAAATTAAAGAATGTAAAGAGTCTTTTGCTACAGTGCATACTAAATGGGGCAAGAGATAAAAATTATCAGGGAGCATTATGAAAATGTGTTTGTGTACATTGAACCATATATTATCGCTTTGTTTTCCTTTCTTTTTCTCTTTTGTTATAGCAGACAAAATAAAACCCTAATTGTCCTATGCTGGAGAGAAGAGTGTGATAACTGCAGTTAACAATATGTCTGCAATGAAGTGATTAAAAAGATCTCGACCAAACACCCAGACTTGGTACTGGTGCTCGTCTCCTGGAGTTTTGTATTTATTAGTGGCTTTGTATCACTATGTCCAAAGCATGTAACAGACACAACTCGGAAGGGACAGTTTATCTTGTCACATTCTTTCAAAGGGGTTTTTAGTCCATTGTGACAAGAAGGCATAATAAAGCACTTGGTAGAGGCAGAGTATGGCTGAGGCTGTTCACATTCTGTTGAGCCAGTTAGCAGATCTGATTGCTCAGTCTCCACAAATCTTGTTGCTTGGCCTTATCAAGGTAAATATTAAAGCATTGCATGGCTTTTCTAGTTTTGCCAGTTCTCTTACTGGGTGATCATTACCCACAAGTGTTCTCCTTCATGAGTTAATCACCTCCAATAGACCCTGTCTCTCTCTTCTTTTTTCTTTTTCTTTCTTTGTTTGTTTATTTATTTATTTATTTATTTATTTATTTATTTTACACTCCAGATTTTATTCCTCTCACAGTCCACCCACATACCACATCCCATACCTCCTCCCCAAGGCCCTGTCTTCATGAATATGTCTCCACCCCACACACCCACCCCATCAGACCTCTAAATTCCCTGGGGCCTCCAGTCTCTTGAGGCGGAGGGACTAAACCCAGACCCGGCTGTCTTTTGCTGTATATGTATTGGGAGCACACAGCTGTTGTGTGCTGCCTGATTGGTGTTCCAGTATCTGAGAGATCTCTGGGGTTCAGGTTAAGATTGCTGGTCCTCTTACAGGGTCGTCCTCCTCCTCAACTTCTTCCATTTTCCCCTAATTCAACCACAGGGCTCAGCACCTTCTGACCATTGGTTGGGTGCAAATATCTGCCTCTGACTCTTTCAGCTGCTTGTTGGATCTTTCTGAGGGCAGTTGTGCTAGGCTCCTTTTTTGTGAGTGCCCCATAACCTCATTAATAGTGTCAGGTCTGGGGCCTCCCGTTGAATGGGATCCCACTTTGGACGTGTTGTTGGACCTTCTTTTCCTCAGGCTCCTCTCCATTTCCATCCCAGCAGTTGTTTCAGACAGAAACAATAATGGGTGAGAGTTTTGACTGTGGGATGGCAACCCCTCCCTCACTAGATGCTGTGTCTTTCTGCTTGAGGTCGGCAAGTTTCCTCTCCCCAATGGAGGGCATTTCCTCTAAGGTCATTCTCTTTGAGTCCTGAGAGTCTCTTAATAGTGTTGCATCACCTTAACTGGGATTTGAAGTGGTCATAGCATTTGAAATGGTTATATGTTTTACTGAAAAGACAATGATTAGTCCAACAGGAGTTGTCTTATTAAATAAGTGACCAAACTCAAAACTTTCATTGATAATTCAAGAGATTTTATTATATAAAGTAACTACAGTGTCCTAGATCCATAAAGGTAACAATTTTGGCTTGTTTTCATTGATCCCCATCAGGAAACAGTTTGAATGGAGAAGCATATTGTAGAGGCAGTTGATATGAAAAATAAAATAAAGAGGTCTGGATGCACAATTTAATATCTGCTATGAACAAAAGGTGATCTCTCTTGGAACCTATCAGGATGTACTGAGCACATTAGAAAACTGGCCATTAAAGGGATGTGAGACAGGAACTTATACTCTTAACTGTACTTTTCCTCAAGTGTTGTTTCTCATACTCCCTGGTCTTCAGAAACATGGTAACTTGCCAGGTCAAAGCAGGTTTTCCACAGTATAGAACTAAGAAGGAAAATGAAAATATAAGATAGATACAGTTTAAAACAATATGCTTTTAATCTATGCCATTGTGAAACTAGAAATAAATATAACAGAGAGTGAACCACAAGTGGCACTGGGAACATACACACTCACTACACCCACACATTTTATAGGAATTCCTGGAGTAGAGTTAGTGGTTAATAAATGGGAGCTATTTCTACTTTACATATATTCTGTGACTTCATGTTCCCATTAGATACAAAGTACCAGGCAGAATGAGAAATAATATACAAAGAAATTACATTAGATGGATAAATAGATGCAAGTGAGATATAAATCATTGCCTTCAATAAGTTGATAGTCTTGAGGAAATGAATCATAAAATTGTTATAAAGAGGATTATGATTTTAGCATTAAAATGTTCTTTATTAGATATTACATTTTTCAGCACCTTGTCCAATGATTTCCACTGAACAACAAATTATATTAAATACAGTCTCAAGGACAAGGAAGGTAGAAAGAAATATGATCAGAAAATATTTTGCAGCTTGTTTTATGTATATACTTCTGTAAAGAAAGAGGCCCCGTGAATATCATCATTTTCACAGAGTTCCTAAGTTTGAGTTGTTTATTATTGTCTTAATGAGCTTCCCTGTAGTATTTTACCTCCACTTACAACATCCTCTTGTTTCATTTCCCTATAAATATCCTGTTTAAGGTGTTTCCCTCCAAGTTGAAAAATTTTAATCTTTGAGAAAAATATTATATAAACCAATGTAAAATGGTCAGCCTTTAATCACGTAATACAAGTCACACTAAAGGGATGAAGGGATATATATATATATATATATATATATATATATATATAATTAAATTGAGAAGGATAGGAGGGGTTAGATGGAGGAAAGTGGAGGGATTAAGTGACATAATTATGTGTATTTTTAAAAGAATTAATTGCCCATTTGAAAATGAAGAAATAAGTAACAAAACTAAAAATGAATAAATAAGCATTAGATTATCTTACTTGCCAAGTATATATTTTATAAAGCTATCCAGAAGTATTAAGCATTTTCTATACCTAAAACGAAGAGGACAGTAAGAAAACTGAGACGTTCTTAACACATCAGATGCATATAAGATGACATATAAGTGCTGATAGGTACATGGAAATATCTTCAATATGGTGGTTTATACAGATAATCCAAAATCCAGAGGTTGGGAGTGTGTGGAATATTCATTACAATGGGCAAACTCTTACATATTGATTGTACTAAGTTAGACAAGGATGAGGAAAAATTCAACTTACATATTTAGGAGAAGAGCAAAATTCTCTCTCTTTTTTTTTTTTTTTGTTTTGTTTTTTACCCCGAGACATGGTTTCTCTGTGTAGCCCTGGAACTCACTCTGTAGACCAGGCTGGCCTCAAACTCCGAAATCCCCCTGCCTCTACCTCTCAAGTGCTAAGATAAAAGATGTGTGCCACCACTGCCAGGCTAAACCCTTCTTAAAAAAACAGGTTTCTTAGGGTATTTGAGACAGAGCTAATCCATCACAGGTTTCAAATTGGCAGTTCCGAAGACTAGGCCTCAATCTCTGTTTCTATGAACTGGGCAAATCCAGACAAATCCAGGACTCAGAAGCTGTCCAGCTGTCTGGGATACTTCAGTTCTGGCATGTTCCGGTACTATCAGTATGTTTCATGCTATCTATTACTCTTCAGCAATAGCCTTTGGCTTCTTACCTATTTGGTCCAATAGGTGATTCTGTATGAACAAGGTTGCAGATCATGGATCCTTCTCACTTTCCATGTATTTATGTGTCAAATCAGGTGGTGTTGCCCCTGACACTCCTTTGAGTACTCCCTGGGAGAGCTTATCCCTTAAAGCCTGTCTGTCCCTCAGCTGTCCTGAGGAGACAAGGACAATGGATCAACAGCAGTTTTCAGACTTTCCCAACAAAAGTTTCCAGTTGCCCACCCCCATCATCCAGCAATGGTTCTGGAAGGTCCATATAGATGAAACCAACACATTAAGATACTGGTAAAAAATACCCCTCCCTGGGAACTCCATAATGTGTTTTAAATTGGGCTTGTGAGCTCACTTGGGCACCTCTATCTTGGAAGATTGTAGACTCCAGAATGCTGAACTTCTGAAGAATAAAATGCTCTTTGATTTTATATACTATCTGAGTTTGGAATATCATGAACCCTTACACTTAAGCATTTATTTGCCAGAGATCCCATAATACCACATACATGTGCCTATACCACAGAAAACATAAAAGTCATTAATGTCCATTCTTCATAGTAGTCGTGAATTCATGATATATTACACATGTCCATTCATCAATACATAGATGAATAGAATGTGTTCCACCTAGCAAGCAGAGCAACACTCAGCAGGATGTGAAGAAACACTGATGGTTGAATTTGAAAAGCATTTTCAAGGAAGAAGCAAGATATAAATAATGAATAATTTGCTTTTCTTAAAATTTATTGAAGTTAAGCCAGGAGCACACAAGCTGCAGAGCCAGCAGAGCAGCTGGGATAGGATTCCTCTAGCCCCCATCTACACCCAGGGACAGGGGCTGATCCAAAGCCCTCTGTGCACAGGTCCTGCCAAAACAGAGTTGGTCTTCCAGGAGCGCTGACACAGGCCTACAGGACCACAGGATAGACAAGCTCATGCCAGAGTTAGCAAGACCAACTAACATCAGAGATAATGAGATGGCAAAAGGCAAGCACAAGAACCTTACCAACAGCAACCAAGGCCGCATGACCACATCAGAACCCAGTCCTCCCACAACAGCAAGTTGTGGATACCCCACACACCAGAAAAACAAGAATTGAATTTAAAATAACTTCTCCTGATGCTGATAG
Organism: Mastomys coucha; assembly: GCF_008632895.1. NCBI lineage: Eukaryota > Metazoa > Chordata > Mammalia > Rodentia > Muridae > Mastomys > Mastomys coucha. Next base: position 665,482 of record NW_022196899.1, read on the forward strand.
AGGATTTTAAGAAGGACATAAATAACTCCCTTAAAGAAATATAGGAGAACACATGAAAACAGGTAGAAGATCTTAAAGCGGAAACACATAAATCCCTTAAAGAATTACAGGAAAACACAGCCAATCAGGAGAAGGAATTGAACAAAACCATCTAGGATCTAAAAATCAAAGTAGAAACAATAAAGAAGACAACTGGAGATAGAAAACCTAAGAAAGAGGTTAGAACTTAGAGATGCAAGAATCACCAACAGAATATGAGAGATAGAAGAGAGAATCTCAGGTACAGAAGATACCATAGAAAACATTGACACAACAATCAATGAAAATACAAAATACAAAAAGCCCAAACATCCAGGAAATCCAGGACACAATAAGAAGACCAAACCTAAGAATAATAAGTATAGAAGAGAGTGAAGATTCCTAATTTAAAGGACCAATAGATATCTTCAACAAAATAATAGAAGAAAACTTCTCTTACCTGAAGAAGGAGATGCCCATGAATATACAAGAAGCCTACAGAACTACAAATAGACTGGACCAGAAAAGAAATTCCTCCTGTAACATAATAATCAGAACACCAAATGCATAAAACAAAGAAAGAATATTAAAAGCAGTAAGGGAAAAATATCAAGTAACATATAAAGGCAGACCTATAAGAATTACACCAGACTTCTCACCAGAGACTATGACTGGATCTGCCAGGAGATCCTTGACAGATCTCATACAGACCATAAGAGAACACAAATGCCAGCCCTGGCTATTATACCCAGCAAAACTCTCAATTGCCATAGATAGAGAAACCAAGGTATTCCAAAATTCACACAATGTCTTTCCACAAATCCAGCCCTTCAAAGAATAATAAAAGGAAAACTCCAACAGCAGGAGGGAAACTACACCATAGAAATAGCAAGAAAATAATCTTCTTATAACAAACCAAAAAGAAGATAGCCACATAAACATAATTCCACCTCTAACAAGAAAACAACAATCACTTTTCAATAATATCTCATAACATCAGTGGATTCAATTCCCCAATAAAAAGGCATAGACTTACAAACTGGATACATAAACAGGACCCAACATTTTGCTGCAGACAGAAAACCTACCTCAGTGACAAAGACAAACACTACCTCAGAGTAAAAGGCTGGAAAATAATTTTCCAAGCAAATTGTCCCAAGAAACAAACTGGAATAGCCAGTCTACTATCAAATTAAATGTACCTAATGTTATCAATAAATATAAAGAAGGACATTTCATACTCATCAAAGGTAAAATTTACCAAGATGAACTCTCAGTTCTCAACATCTATGCTCCAAATGCAAGGGCACCCACATTGATAAAAGAAACTTTACTAAAGCTCAGAGCACACATTACACCTCACACAAAAATAGTGGAAGACTCCAGCACCCCACTCTCAGCAATGGACAGATCATAAAGACAGTAACTTTACAGAGACACAGTGAGACTAAGAGAAGTTATGCACTAAACGGATCTAACAGATATTTGTAGACCATTTCATCCTAAAGAATATACCTTCTTCTCAGCACCTCATGGTACCTTCCCTAAAATTGGCGAAATAATTGGTCACAAAACAGGCCTCAACAGATACAAGAAGATTGAAATAATCTCATGCACCCTATCAGATCACCAAGGACTAAGGATGGTCTTTTTTTTTTTTAATAGATATTTTCTTTACTTACATTTCAAATGATATCTCCTCTCTTGGTTTCCCCTTTGAAAAAAAATAAAAAACTCTGTTTTCTCCCCCCTCCCCCTCCCTGCTCACCAACCCACCCTCTCCCACTCCCTGGCCCTGGCATTCCCCTGCACTGGGGTATAGAACCTTCACAGGACCAAGGGCCTCTCCTCTCATCGATGACTGACTAGGCCATCCTCTGCTACATATGTAGCTAGAGCCATGAGTCCCACAATGTGTACTCTTTGGTTGGTGGTTTAGTCCCTGAGGGTACTAGTTAGTTCATATTGTTGTTCATTCTAAGGGGCTGCAAACCCTTCAGCTCTTTGGGTCCTTTCTCCAGCTCCTTCACTGGGGACACTGTGCTCAGTCCAATGGATGGCAGTGAGCCTCTAAAACCAGATACACTGAAACTAATAGAAAAGAAAGTGGGGAAGAGCCTCGAGCCCATGGGCACAGGGGAAAATTTCCTGAACAGAACACCAATAGCTTATGCTCTAAGATTAAGAATTGACAAATGGGACCTCATAAAATTGCAAAGCTTCTGTAAGGCAAAAAACCCTGTCAATAGGACAAAACGGCAACCAACAGGGAAAATCCTATATCTGATAGAGGGCTAATATCCAATTTATACAAAGAACTCAAGAAGTTAGACTCCAGAGAATCAAGCCTGGTTTTAAATACCAATAAAAACAACAGAAAGGACACATACACTGGAAACTGGACAACGCTCTACTTAATGATAACTTCATCAAGGAGGAAATAAAGAAATTAAAGGCTTTTTAGAATTTAGTGAAAATGAAGATGTATTATACCAAAATTTATGGGACACAATGAAAGCCAGTGGTAGGAGGAAAACTCATAGCTCTAGATGCCTCCAAAAAAAACTGGAGAAAGCTCAAACTAGCAGCTTGATAGCATACCTGAAAGCTCTAGAAGAAAAAGAAACAAATGTACCCAAGAGGAGTAGATAGCAGGAAAGAATCAAACCAAATAGAAACAAAAAGTACTATACAGAGAATCAACAAAACCAGGAACTGAACTGGGTCTTTGAGAAAATCAACAAGATAGATAAACACTTAGCCAGGCCAACCAGAGGGCACAGAGACAGTATCCAAATTAATAAAATCAGAAATGAAAAGGGAAAAATAACAATGAAATACATCTTAGAATAACTAATCTGTTTGTTGAATATCAACAGTTGAAAATATAAAAATCATGTTCTACAAACAGCATGGAAATATTGATAATTTTTCTCACTGTGCTTAAAATTAGAATTTTCTTAATGTTTAAATTCAAAATGTTTTTGCTATTTTGTAAATTCGTAAATATACTTACTGACAAAATAATTTCTCTCCTAGAAACACTCATAATCTTTTTTTAAGTAAACTGATTGTTAGACAATGTACACAGATACACAATGCATTTTAAATACTCTCACTATGTCAGGTGGTATCATGTAAGACCTTTTGAATATATTTCTTAATGATTCATTTTTAATATTTTATGTGCTTCTAATATGCTTAATTCCCATAAAATGTTTTATATATTTTAAAATAATTTAGTATTCAACATTAGATATAAGATCCTCAGTTATGGGTAGTGTTACATATTCATTAATTATACTTTAAAGGTATGAATATAAAAGTTGAACCATTTTTTATATATTATTTGATTCTCAAAATATTCAATATTATTAATATATTTGATATATAAAATAGATTTAAATAATAAAAAAATTTAAGAAAAAATATTGTTCTCAGCTCAGTGCCTGACAAGTAAATGATCAGACAATTTCCAACTACATCATACCCCAAGTTTTGTAACTATATAAGAACAACCCAGATGTCCCTCCACAGAGGAATGTATACAGAAAATGTGGTATGTTTAGACAATGGAGTACTACTCAGCGATTAAAAACAATGAATTAATGAAATTCATAGGCAAATGTATAGAACTAGAAAATATCATCCTGAGTAAGGTAACCCAATCACAAAAGGACACATATGGTATATACTCACTGATAAGTGATTAGCCCAGAAGCTCAGAATACCCAAGATACAATTCACAAACCACATGAAACTCAAGAAGAAGGAAGACTAAAGTGGATTTTTCAGTCCTTCATAGAAGGGGGAATAAAATACCCATGAAAGGAGTTATATAGACAAAGTATGGAACAGAGACTGAAGGAATGGCCATCCAGAGACTTCTCCACCTGGGGATCCATCCCATAAATAGTCACCAAAACCAGACACTATTGTAGATGCCATCAAGTGCTGGCTGACAGAAGCCTGTTATAGCTATTTCCTGAGAGGCTCTACCAGTGCCTGACAAATACAGAAGTGGATGCTTGAAGCCAACCATTTTACTGTGCACATGGCCCTCAATGGAGGAGCTAGAGAAAGGACCTAAGGAGCTGAAGGGGTTTGCAGCCCCATAGGAGGATCAACAATATGGACTACCCAGTACCCCCAGAGTTCCCAGTGACTAAATCACCAACCAAAGACTACACATGGTGGGACTCATGGCTCCAGCTGCATATGTAGCAGAAGATGGCCTAGTCGGTTATCAGTGGGAGGAGAGGCCCTTGGTCCTGTGAAGGTTCTATGCCCCAGTGTAGGGGAATGCCAGGGCCAGGAAGCAGGAGTGGGTGAGTTGGTGGGCAGGGGTAGGGGGAGAGGTTAGAGGGTTTTTAGCGGAGAAACCAGGAATGGGGATAACATTTGAAATATAAATAAAGAAACTATAATAAAAAATGGAAAAAAATAAGAAGAATCCAACTAGGGCTCAGAAAATATCCCATGGAACTTTGTCTCCTTCAGTATTTATATCATTCACTGAGATTTATAAATCAAGATGAGTCATTGGTGATGGTGGCTGTTATAAAAGATTGTTTATAACATACTACTAGTTTTTCAATAGTTTTAGAGATAAGAGATGCTAATCCATCATATAGAAATTTCTCTGTGTAGGAGTTAATATCAAATGGACTGTGGTATTCATATACACAATTGAATTCATATATGGCCTACAATAGCCAGTTCAAACAAATAGCCTGTTTTCTCCCATCACCCAGTTTACATAACAAAACAAACTCCACTTTCTCTAGCAGAAGAGAGATGCTTATATTGGAGAGTGATTTGTATAACTTAATATATTAGGCTAATTTTTTTTTAAGTTACAAACTTACAATTTAATTAGTCAAGGTAATTTTAGGTGATTAGTTATAAGTTAGTACCACAGAGCATTTGCTTGTAACAAATTTGCTTTGTTTGCTCTGTGATTTTGTTGAAGAACATGCTCTTGCCTTTTTCTTACTTCACAAATCCATGTTCTTTCTCAGAGGCACAGAAGAGCAGAGTGCTTATCTTAAAGATCAACATAACTGGGTATAATCTAGTTTTGCTATTCGTCTTACATACGTCCTTCCACTTCCCTAGTTTTTAAAACTTTCTTTCAGCAAATATCATTTCTGACTTGCTTGTTCCCAGGACCTGAGGAGCAAGTATTTTTTCTTTATTTATGCATGCATTCATGTTTCACTAGAAATATCAAAGTAACATTTGTTTTTAAGATGACAAATTCTTTT
>NW_022196899.1:671022-676294 GCF_008632895.1 Mastomys coucha
AAATCCGCCTGCCTCTGCCTCCCAAGTGCTGGGATTAAAGGCGTGCGCCACCACCGCCCGGCGACAAATTCTTTTACACACTTCACAGGTATGCTCCGTCATTACTTTATGTTTCATAAGAACTGTGCCACACAAAGGCTGTGATTTACTTGTTAAGGTAAATATAAACATTCTTGGTGTTATTTGTCTTTCTTATTTCCCTCTCCTTCTTCCTCTATCTCCAGTTGGAGGCTCCTCCCTATCTTACCGATTCTACCTTTCCCATTACTATTTCTTCCTCCTCCTCTTCCTTCTCTTCTTCCTTCTCCCTTCTTCCTTCTCTCTCTCTCTCTCTCTCTCTCTCTCTGTCTCTTTCTATGTATGTATGTATGCATGTATGTATGTATGTATATATGTATGTATGTATGGAGGGTTGTGTGCACTTTTGTGTATGCACATTGTATACCTGTGTTTTTGGAAATCAAAAGAAGGCATCAGGTGTCTTCCTCTACTGTTCTTCACCTTCTATTTTTAGAAACTAAAGTTTCCCATTTGGGTTACACTACTTGGCTATCAATCTAACTGTCAACAATCAACAGTACTGAGTTTATAGGATTGTACACACCTTCTGCTATGACCATCTTTTACTTGATGGCTAGGGACTCAAATCCATTCTCTTTTCTGTGCAGCAAGCACTTTTATGTACCGAACGGCCTTCAATATTCTTAATTATTTCAATGGCAATAAGAGATTAGCAACAAGTTTTTTTCTTGAAGTACATTGATTTTGTTTTTTTGCTTTCTATGATCATACTTAAATTGTGATATCTCTGACATATTTACCTAACCTGAATTACACAAAAAATATTTAACCTTCTTTCAGAAGTTTCAGTTCATCATTTACATTTAGCTAGAGATTGTATGCTTATAAAATATAAAATTTTAAAAATGATAAATTATTTAAAGTAGAACATTTTATTTGTACATTTCAGTAATAAAAATTCAGAAAGCTATTTTTATCAGTTTCTTTATAGGTTTGAGTTAAAATCTTATAGAATTGCATCAGTGTCTTAATAATTAAAACAAAATGAGTTATTATTCTTTGTAAAGCAGAATAAATTTCTAAAACTTACTCCTAAAGATTTGGGAAAAATTTGGCTTTTAAAATATGAATGTTTTCCTTGATAGTATGATATTTAAGATGTTGTACTTGTCAGATATAAAACATGGCCTACTGAGATGAAATAGAAAATTCAGAAGCAAACTTTCTTATTCTCTTAGCAGTTTAATATCTGATAGAAATTATATTCCAGATCAATATAGGAATGAGAGATTCTCTAATAAACAAAACAAAGCATCTACACATCCACATAGAAAGATGTACTCAAATTTCTAATATTCATTATATGAACAGGCCCAAGAAAATTGGAGTGTAAATAGGCAACACCTTCTAACTATGGGAAGAAACATGATGTTATATCCTCAAGATTAAGTACATTTTAAATACAGAACTTAAAAGCTCTAAATCCAAATGTAGATACATTAGAAATCAATGTGAAATCACTCAAAACCAAACCAAACCAACCAATCAACCAACCAACCAAACAAACAAACAACCAAACAGACAAACAACCGACCAACCGACCAAACAACCAACCAAACAAACAAACAAACGACCGACCGACCAACCAACCAACCAAACAAACAAACAACATGAGGAATAGGCTTGAGGATGAGTAGGCTTGAGATTCAACTGCTAAATTTGGGACAATTTATTTTTGCCCCTCTGGAATTCCAATGCAGGTTGTCAGCTCTGTTTCCTGACTATTGATCACAAGGATAGATGTTCACTTGTCTTTTGTGTGTTGACTTTGTGACTAAACTTACCAGGTTTATTTGTTACTACAATTAGATTTTTCAGCCTTCAGTTATTTTCAGAAAATGGAAATTTAATTTTTTTCTAGTTTGCGGTCCTTTAATTTTTTTTTAATTGCTGTGTTGTACAGTTTAGAAACCTCTGCAGTCATATTAAGGAGAGGTAATTAAAAGTGACATTTCCTATTTCTTTTCCATATCCAAATTAAAATCTCAATATTTTACATTAAGCATGATATATAGTGTCAGGATTCTACTATTATCCCAATATCTAGCTAGAGATATTTCCCTTTAATTTTCTTTAAACTGTTATATATTTGGTTCCAGTCAGTCCTCATCTGAACTGATGTAGAATCTTAGCAATAGATTATGCCTGCACTTTAAAAATACTACATTTTTTCTTTTGTAAAATTATGTTTTATTAAAATATTCAATCATATTTACATAATTTATAATTAAAACAATTATAATTATAGAAATATAGATTATTCCATTTATGTTTACATTACTAAGTTATATAAATAATTTTTCTAAATATAGTAATGATGTCTTGCAGTTTACTTTCTTATAATGTCTCTTGTATGTTTCATGTCAGGATCTCAATGACATCATCATCTATGTTGGAAAATCTTCACTTCCTAACCATTAATAAATATGTATCATACTACTATTATATTTTCCCTTGAGAGCATTAGGAGTTTGGTTTGGCAAAATAACTTTTGCCTGTTATTTTTTCTCCTAGGTTTGAAATATCACATTTTGAAATTATTTACATTAAGTATTAGAACTTTTATGCATGATAGAAAGGATTCAGTAAAGTTTCTTTTGCAATGTTTGATGTTGGTAATTGACAAATCACTCCTGGTATGCATTTGCTTTTTGTTCTTTATATATATTGAACCTCTTTTGCTGTTTCATTGGTTCTGATTCATTTGTACTCTTATTATTTTTGTTAAATATGTTCCTCTTTTACTAGTTGCCTGTAGAAGATTTTCAGATAACTAATATTTAGCTTTTGTTTTCTTCTTGTATACACACTTAATATTCCAGTATTCATGGGCATTTAGTATTCTAGTGTTCTTCCTAAAGAGTTTAGATGAATCTTACAATGTTTAGTATAAATTATTATTGTTCTTATTATTCAAAGTAACTCACACATTCTATAATGACGTTTTTCTTTCACTCTAAGCACTATTTAGAGCATAATGCCAAAATTTCAAATTGTTAAAATTTCTTGCATGTTTTATTTCTTTTTCTTAAAATGTAAAATAAAATTGTTATTAATAAAATTTGCAGACTTGGTCTAGTTGTGTAAATGTTTGGTTCAGCCCTGGGCAGGCAGAGACAGACAGAAGGGAGTTTGAGGCCATTCTTATCTACATAGTAAGTTTTAGTTTTTTGGTTTTTTTTTGTTTTGTTTTGTTTTTTTTTGTTTTTTGTTTTTTGAGACAGGGTTTCTCCGTGTAGCCCTGGATGTCCTGGAACTCACTCTGTAGACCAGGCTGGCCTCGAACCCAGAAATCCACCTGCCTCTGCCTCCCAAGTGCTGGGTTTAGGTCATCCAGGGAAACACAGTCAGAACTTGTTCATTTTTTTAAAAAAAATCAAAATATATATTCATATTAATAAATTATTGTGATATTTTGCTATGTGTGTGTACATTGGTAATTTAAATATCATATTGGATATTTATGTCTCTTCAGACTTATCAATATATGCATAGAGAAACCCATCAAAATCTTGTCTTCTGATCTTCTGAAATATTCTTAATTTTTATCTGTAGTGTTCCTTTGTGTCATATCACACCACAATTTCTTTTATAGAATGAGGGTTTAGTACCAATTATTCTACCTCTCCTTTTCCTCTTCTCCTCTAGTCCTCAGGGTCATATCTACAGTCTCTCAAACCTCTATGGGTTCAACATCTTCAGAATATTTCTGATGGTGAGAAAGGAAATTGTTTATTAATATTGTTAAACTAGCCATCTTACCCAAGATAATCTATAGATTCAATGCAATGCCCATCAAAATTCCAACTCAATTCTTTGTAGAGTTAGAAAGAGCAATTCTCAAATCCATTTGGAATAACAAAAAAATCTAGGATAGGAAAAACTATTCCCAACAGTAAAAGGGCTTCTGGGGGAAACACCATCCCTGACCTCAAGCTATACTATAAAGTAATAGTGATAAAAAGTTCATGGTATTGGTACTGAAACAGGCATGTAGATCAATGGAATAGTATTGAAGACCCAGAAATGAATCCGCACATACCTATGGGTACTTGATTTTTGACAAAGAAGCTAAAACCATCTAGTGGAAAAAAGAGAGGATTTTCAACAAATGGTGCTGGTTCAACTGGCAGTCTGCATGTAGAAGAATACAAATTGATCCACACCAGTCTCTTTGCAAAAGGTCAAGTCCAAGTGAACCAAGAACCACTATATAAAACCTGATACAGTAAATCTAATAGAAGAGAAAGTGGGGAAGAGCCTTGAATACTTGGGAGATAAAATACAGCTTCTCGCATTTTCTCCTCTACTCTCATCCTTACTGCAAAGCCTTGTCATCTTCTTTTCCTTGATGCATCCTTGATCTTGTTCGAGGTAATGAACATTATCTAATTACATTACACAAGAGATACATATGTGGGTAAAATCAAATGGTGGTTTGTTTAAATCAAGGACAGAATATGCAGGAGCAACTTCTGTAATTCTATGCTAACAAAGTTATTCCTTTTCCTCTTCCTCTGTTACTTCCTACTGGAGTTGAGGTGACATTTACCAAACTCCAGGGGACAGTCCTTATAGTTTCATTTATTTAGGAAGTTTTCAAGTGATGGTGGTATTAGAAGAAATTTCCAGAGCAGCCCTTGTGGATATTATTATCATAATTCTGCTCAATGCTTTCTACTTGAGCTCCCCTGAAGTCTTGCTGGATGTTATAATCTGTGACCTCTGTGTTTTAAGGACCAACACATGATATTCTCTATGAATGCTCTAAGAATTATTTGCTGATATGATAGTATATATAAGTGACCCCAAAAATTCCATGAGAGAGCTCCTAAACCTGATAAACAACTTCAGCAAAGTAGCTGGATATAAAATTAACTCAAGCAAATCAGTGGCCTTCCCCTATACAAAGGATAAACAGGCGGAGAAAGAAATTAGGGAAACAACACCCTTCACAATAGTCACAAGTAATATAAAATACATTGGTGTGACTCTAACTAAGCAAGTAAAAAGATCTGTTTGACAAGAACTTCAAGTATATGAAGAAGGAAATTGAAGATCTCAGAGACGGAAAGATCTTCCATGCTCATGGATTGGCAGGATTAATATAGTAAAAATGGCCATCTTTCTCTAACTCCTTCACTGGGGACCCTGTACTCAGTTCGATGGATGGCTGTGAGCCTCTACATCT
>NW_022196899.1:676534-680774 GCF_008632895.1 Mastomys coucha
GAGGGGAAACTGGGAATGGAGAAATTTACATGTAAATAAAGAAAATATCTAATAAAAAAAAAGAAACAAAAAAGAAAAAAAAAATGGCCATCTTGCCAAAAGCAATCAACAGATTCAATTCAATCTCCATCAAAATTCTTCACAGACTTAGAAAGAGCAATTTGCAAATTCATCTGGAATAAAAAAAAAAAAAACAGGATAGTGAAAGCTATTCTCAACAATAAAAGAACCTCTGGTGGAATCACCATCGTGGACCTTAAACTGTACTACAGATCAATTTTGATAAAAACTGCATGGTATTGGTACAGTGATAGGCAAGTAGATCAATGGAATAGAATTGAAGACCTAGAAATGAACCCATACACCTACGGTCACTTGATCTTTGACAAAGGAGCTAAAACCATCCAGTGGAAAAAAGACACCATTTTCAACAAATGGTGCTGGCTCAACTGGTAGTTAGTGTGTAGAAGAATGCAAACCAATCTATTCCTATCTTCTTGTACAAAGCTCAAGTCCAAGTGGATCAAGGACCTCCACATAAAACCAGATGGACTGAAACTAATAGAAAAATGAGTGGGGAAGAGCCTTGAGCACATGGGTACAGGGAAAAATTTCCTATACAGAACACCAATAGTTTATGTTGCAAGAAGAAGCAACTATGAACATGTAAACTGCAAGGAAAGCCAAAGTATGTTTGGTTAAGATACTCTGCCAATTGTCTTCTACTTGTAGTTATCAAAATATAATGACTAGTTAAACTATCCTTATTGGCTTGTTAGTAATCTTTTCTTTTTGTCTTACTTGCAGTTAATACTTTTACAAATAAGATGAAGTAATATTTATGCATCTGAACTAGAGAACATTATAGTTATGAAACATAATAGTTCAATTACTCTTGACTTAAGTCATAGTTTAGAGGTGTTTATGTGCTGATAAGAGCAAAAAGATAGCACCATATTTAATATCAATCTAATCGACAAGTCTAAACTTAGCCAAGGTGAAGAAAGACCCATAAAAAAGAGACTGGGGGATTGTGAAATTGATAATATTTGAGAGCAATTTTGGGTACATAATTACAACTTTGTGATTGTTTTTGAATGTTAGGTTTTTCTAAGCATCACAGATATTTTTTTCTGTTTCTGTCTCTCTCTTTCTTTCCTTAGAAACAATGAAGTTACCACTGATAAAATTTTGAAAACCCACCAATATTCTTCAAGGCCACATTTTTTTCACTGTTCAAACAAATGAACCAAAGGGGTCTGAAATGGTATTTAAGTTTTTTGGTTGGTAATGGTAATTGTGTGGTTATTTTGAAGATACTGTTTATATTTAATTTATACTTTCAGAACAAGTTTCATTTGGCCCTATTTTACTTGAACTAATTGCCTTCATGGTTATTTAGATCATAGGATTTAATCTGGCTGGAGAACTGATGTCTAGTAATTAGCAAAGTGTTCAAAAGTATTTCCACTTCTTCAATTGTGGCTACCTTGCCAATGACTGGGAGTTGCTTTGTACATGTTTACAGCAGGTACCTGGTCATGCACTTAGTTCTTTCCAAGAGCTCCCATTTTTCCCTGTACTCAACTGGTTCTAGGTCTCTTAAGTGACTCATATGTGGGAAGTGAATAAATCATTGTTCATCATGACATGATTCAGAAAAACCTTTAATTTAGCAGAAGTCAACTTAATCTTAAATTTTCACAATTACACTTAAAATTATACATACTGCCTGCCTGACAGTTTAATAACTTCAGGGTTGTCAATGTTAAACTAGTTCTCGTATTTTGCTCTCTATCCTGAGATATCTCTACTTTTCACCTGCCTCTAAGTGTTAAAGTTGTAGACACCATTGCAGGAACCCATCATCATCAGCAACCCTGGAAAACCGGTTGAGTAATAACATGGGTTATTCCATCCCCTCTCCTCCAGCTAAATAGCAGAAGAAGGAAACAATGCAATTGTAAGGAATATCAGAGTTCTCCCTACCTATGTATATGTTTTTTAAAATAACATTTTTGGTGTGTTTTATACTTTGGAGATGTAATTAGAGGGTAGTGGGGGGATAAATACATTTTTTTTGTTCTCATTTTGAGTTATTTATTTGCCTTTTGTTAGTTATAACAGGATTTCCAACAATTGAAAGTTGCCCATGGAGGTCACTGTTGTTTGCATACTATTAATTCTTCAAAGCTATAGTCAGGGCTATTTCAATGTACCCACCCAGCTTAATAGCTCTGAATCTCACATGAATCATCATACTGAGCAATTCACATTTGTCTGAAAGTATGTTTCTCTTTACTCGATTTTTGTAATTCATACCTTTCCTCATAAAATTCATACAGTGTGTGTGCTACTGCTTGTATGTGTGTCTATGTGTGTACACATGGATGTGCATGTGGTTGCATTACAGCAAGATTGTAGAGATCAGAAGATAAGCTTTAATTTTGTTCCTCCAGCACCATCTACATTTTTATTTTTGAGATATCTTCTTCCACCATCCAGGAGTTCACTGACTAGGCTAGGATGGATCACCAGTGAGCCCCAGGAATCTGCTTATCTCTGTATCCCCAGCCCTGTGATCATAAACATAATTTCACATATGAACTCTTATATAGATTCTGGTGATCAAACCCAGGTCTTGTTGCAAAACAAGCAGTTTGACCAACTGAATTAACCACCTCTCTATGCCCATCTAAACATACATTTTTGCCAAAAAAAAATATTGAAAGTATATACTTTTTTCTTCTCTGGGATGAGTTTTATATTTGACTCAGAATTTGAGAGTGTGGATCTATTTAAATATTTAGTGAAACAATGAGGAATAGTATATAGAACAGACAGAAGAACTGGGATATTCGTAGAAAAAGGCAATGCGGTTAGTTACCTTTCTACCAATACAATATTATATTATTGTCAGGCAGGCAGAAAGTTCCTAGAAAATTAATGAGGAAAAATTGCTCATACAGGCAAATATGTTTGGAACACTCAGAGTCATGTAAATGCTTTTAAGTAACCTCATTTAATTCTTGAGCCTCTACTGTTTATAAATGAGTACACTAATTCTGTGGTTACAAATGTTATTTATGTCTGAACTTATGCTTTCAAAAGAGTTTACTCTTCCATCTTATTTTCGGTTCTACCAGTTCCATAGCTAAAATGTAGAGGCTATTTTAGGGAAGTGATAGAATACATCTATAGTAACTGCTATCTTAAATGTAAGTTAATTGTGGTAACATGCCCTAGTGAATTAGGATGTTTAAATGCACTATTCTGTAATGGACTTAGTTAAATATATTTATCTACTTTGCATTCCCTGAACTGGGTATTCATTCTGATAACTTTATTTAATTTGGATTAAGTTTCCAATTTTTAGAATGTACCTGTTTTCCTTTTAAAAATAGTTACTATGCATGGGTCTTTTCCCTGCATGTTTATCAGTGTGCTATGTGTATGCAATGCAATTTGAGGCCAAGATGATTGGACTCCCAAGTGCTGGGAATTGTTCTTGGGTCCTCTGGATTAAGCAGCTAATGATTTAATCATCGATATATCTCTTCAATCCCAGAATTGACCAGTTTTCAAATAGGGTATTCTGTTTCTGGTAACCAAATTTTGGGGAATACTAGAGAATTTCCCAAGATATACTAAAACTAGTAAAAACTGATAGCTTAGCTAAAATCAGATCTGTGTGTTGAATGTTCAGGATAGTACTGTTTCATGATCAGGCTATCAGTCAGTGTGTTAATGTTATAAGCAGAACTGAAATACACAACTTCAGAGGCATCCTTTACAGAAATAAACATCCACTGCACCTAGTATGTCTCACTATACCTTAGCATCAGATTAAGCACATGTATAATATGCATTACCTTATAAGATGTATACATTAAGATTTTTAAACAGGGAAATATGTAAGAATTAAGAATGGGACTTAAAAGATTTCTTTTTTTTTGGTTCTGAGTCAAGTAACATATCATTTAAAAAGAATAGAATGTTCTTGTATTGTTAAATTGCTCATCACTGGTATTAAATGACACAGAACACATTTTAACATTGCATCTGGCTTTCTCCTGTTCTGACTCAGTTGATAACTGAAACATGGTTAAAATAGCTAGCCCCACACGACAAAGGATTGTTGAATCAGCATAGCATAGCTGCACAAACCATTTTTAACTTTTATCTTTCTGAAGTCCTTACACTTTATGGTTAGTGAAATGTTTTTTTTTTTTTTTTTTTT
>NW_022196899.1:680784-696622 GCF_008632895.1 Mastomys coucha
TCAAGGCATTGAATATTAATCCTTTGTGGAATATAAACTGAAAACTCAGAAGCTCAATCTTGGTATTCAATCCTAGGGCTTTAATACATTCATTCAAATTATCCTTTTTGTGTCTTTGTTTTTATAAGCAAGAAGAAGAGTACGATAAAGTTGTAGCTCAGGGTTGTACTGAATTTACAGTTTTATCAGACTATAGGATAGGTAGGAAAAAAATCTCCTACGGGTTCCTTAAATGTGATTTTTGATAGTAGTCATTAACAAAATCTGTTTGTCTGTCTCTCTCACTCTGTATATCTCAGTCTATTTCTGTTTATAATTAATTCTTTCTTCATCAATCTATCATCATCTAGCTATTGCCTGTATTTTTTATATTATCTATTTGTCTATTTACCTACCTACCTACCTATCATCTAATATCTGATTAGGATATTAGAGATTATCTTTTCTTGAATGAAGGAAACTGTCCAAATGTGTAGACAATAACATTTATATGAAATTTTAAAATAATATGTGACAGCAGAAATCTTCTTTACACAGGCATAGATCCTGTCACATAAATGAAAAATACAAATAAATTTGACTAAGTAATACAAAACTATACAACCCCAAGGACATAAAAACAGCCTTCAGACTGTTCAGTTTTAGAGTTGAAAATACATATTAGTGATGATAGGGAGTGTAAGTCTAGGGCACAGAATACAAGTCCCAAAGGGATGAAATCATATAAAATCACATCAGAAATAAATGTGTACATATGAAGATATGCTGATACACATACATAGAAGCATGCAGTTTCTTCAGTGTTGTCAAGCACAGCAGTTTAAAGGTACAGGGAGGGGGGAAGAGACATAGTATTGGAGTAAGTTGTATTATATAGTTAGAAACACACACTCACAAATGATCCGTAGAAACTGACTATCGCTCTAAAGAAAGAGGGTTACATGGAAGGACTGGAAGGTAGGCAAAGCAAGAATGCAATGATACAATTATATTATAATCTCAAAAACAGAAGTAAACTAAAGAAGAAGTGATGGAAACTAAAAATGTTACAACAGAGGTCTGGTTACCTAACCAAGTAAATATATAAAACTACAATACAATCCCACACTCCCAAATGGAAGAGAAAGAATGTGTTTCTCTAAATGTGCAGACCTCCAAGATGAACTGTGGTTTATTAATTTAAAAAAAAGCAATTTAAAGTTACTCTTGTATCAGATGTCTAGATGATCAAGGTAGCTGTCATATCATTTTGTTGCCTACACAACAGAACACTATCTCAGCCATGTGGACTGGTCATCAATCGCCTTGAAGCAGTGCCCCTGGGATAGCCATGTGGTTTTGAGGGCTTAGAAGAGTGTGCCTTGGTCACTTAGGGTGACCAAGTGGTAAATGTGGTATGCTTTGGTAGATGCAGGAAACAGGCAATGACTTAACATAATTTTTAAGTCTTCTTTTAAGAATAACTAAAGCACTTAATCATTTGATATTAAAAAAAACCAAGTAAAGTATTGGGAGAAAAATACTGGTTACAGGCACTCTCGATTGAAATGTAATTATGAGAATTTGGTTTTGAATATGAAATTATAGTTTATATCAGTGTATATTTGCTTAAGTTTTCCTTTTTAATGCATGCGCAGAGAGCTACCTTATAGAACAACCAATTTAAACTAAAAAGACACGTCTGTTATTTTTAAAATAAATGCTAAATGATACAGAAAATTGTATTATAGTTTAAATGGTAGTGTTTTTATTCTTGGCAGATTGTAAAATAAAAGTATATCTTTCACCAGATGGTGTATTAGCTTGGATGAATTATGCATTGTTACATGAAACAAAAGGAAGATATAATAAAGCAAAACCATATTGTTATTTGTGTGGGAAAAATTAGAAGAGGTCATTTATATCTCTATATGAATGAAAAGTGTCTGGAAATACATAGAAAGCAAAAACAGTTACCTATAAGAATTGAGAGTATAAAAACAGAATAAAAAATTAGATATTCTCATTTTTTTATCATATACAGTTTTCCCAGCAATACAATTAGATTACCTCCAGTTTTTTACAGTAATTGTTAAAAGCTTAATAAAGTATCAGCAGGACTATTTTAATGATCCTAGTTATAAAATTATATAGTCTCAATATATGCATGTCTTCATGTTATATGTTGCAAAAGCCAGAAAATGGCCATTAGCACTTATACAACAGTCCATATTTTAATGTTCCTCTATTTTTGCCTGTTTCCTCACTGGCATTATATGATCTTTGAGAGCACTGATTTCTTCTTTATGTAATGTAAATTACATTAAATTTGTGAATAGTCTTTTATTCTTTTAAAGATTAATGCATGTATAAACATTTTCTTTTATAGATACCATAGTCATATTGATCACAACCATTAAAATAATCAATTATTATTAACCTGAGTAGAACTGGTAATACCCAAGTGTGCATGAGTTTGTGGCCATCTCCCAAGGCATGGGTAATCTACGCGCAATCATATCCCCACAGGAAGAGATTTTCCTTCCCAAAGCAACAATGAATTCCCAGTTACTCCTCTAGTAGGGGTTAATCCTTGGGGCCCCTCCCACATTCCTGCAAGGCTTTGTTCTGTCTTGATTATTGTGCAGGTCTTTTCCAGATACTCTCAGCTTCTATGAATCCCTCCATCCAAAAGCCTTGACATGTCAAGAAATTAGCATTTCTTAGCTCTCCTCCCCATCTTCTGGCTCTTACATTTTTTTTTCCTCACCTTTCTACTGTGACATTTCCTTATTCTTAGATTGTAGGAAGCTGGTATAAATTTCTTTCATATAACTATTAAGTGACAGATATGGCTCACTATTCTTTCAGTGCCAAGTCAAAAAAAAAAAAAACTAAATATTTATCAGCGTTTGTGTTTTTTCAGCTCACAATTAATATGTTTAAATTTCTAAACAAGGATTTCAGTGCTAGCCTAGGAATATGCACATAGGAAAGAAGAAAATGAAGGCTTTTGAACATTTAAAAATATCAAGTCTAATAGGCTATATTTCTGAATTGTATGACTTATACAAGAAAAGTACAACACATTCCTGTGCTCCTAATTCTAAGAAAAACTATGCATTATAAAATGCTGTATATTGCCTACTGTTATTAATGAAAGTACACTGTGTAACTTTGTAAAATTTTAATTCCTTAAAAGTACCAAATTGCCATTAGAGACTGTCACTCATATATGTGTAGGAAATAATTCCCGAAGTAAACTGAGCAATACACATAAGATTAGCTCTTCTGAAACATTTTAAAATTAAAAACAAATTGAAAAATGTATTCTTGAACACTGCTCCTTCTTTATATTTCAATGTATGGTAAGTCATCACAACAACTGCACGTTTCTTATTCTTTCATCAATGCTCCCTCCTCATATGAAACAACTTAACAGATAATGCTTCAGTTGAGAAGCATCAAATTCTGAGCTCTGTGTGCCGTAGTTTGTTCCACATTTTTATAGAGATAACAATATTTCTTAATATTATATCCAAATATCAATAAAAGCATATTAATTATAGCTTTCAAAGGAGGTATTGTATGATGAACAAGTTTATTGATTAGAAGATAACTCAAAAGAAAAACAAAATTAAAATGGGAAGTGATAAACTGAAGCATGTAAATCACAAAATTGGAGTCCTATCAATTCATTATCAAATCAAAATAATCACCAAAGGAAATGTCCTCTTTCTTACCACAAATAGGGCAGTTTGTGTGAATCCTAACAGCTGTTATTAGTATTTTAAAGAAAGTGTCCATCTGCCCGAGATCTCTAATATAATTAGACACATTAGCACTCTCTTATCTGGGGTATTTTTCATGAGAAAATTGGTCTTCTGTATGTTGTGTAATTTCAGTGAAACTGAATCTATTGCATAAACACATGGTCAGCATTAAGTACCATTAAAGACTCAAAAGGACCTTGTTTGGCAACATTTGCTATAAGCACATTTTTGCACCATTTTGAATAAAAACAAAAAACTGTCTCCTCTGAAGTAAGTAAGCAACCTTCTCAGTAGTTAATTCCCACTTTGTGGAACACAAACTTTCCAAATACTAGTTTTACGATTAATCGCTGATGAACATTGAACAATATATTTCTGCTGCTGTTTTATTTAAAATTAAGTAACAATATTGATGGCAAAAATGTTCAAACCTGGAATCAGTTTAAGATTCTTACAGAGGTGATTATCAAATAAAGTACAATTTCAATTGTCTCTGACACTCACCAATAGACTAATGTTAACTAAAATATATAATATTTCAAAGGATATTTTCTCATTTAACATTAGTGCTTAATATAATAATTCCTAACCTTAGAACACATTATTAAAATAGTAAACATTTTTCTAAGGTCTAAATAGTGTTTATATTTTAGATTCAAACAGTGGTTGCATACTTATGATGGCTACACACTGTGCAGTATGCTGACTGGCTTTGAGCTCTGTGTGTTTCTGAAGAGAAACTTAATTTTAAGAAATTCTGGTCTTCCCGCGTAAGGTGGCTAGTGCAATAGCCATTAAATTTGCTTCTGGGAAAATAAGGTCATTTCAATATAGATTTAGTAAATCATGTTCCCTTGAATTCAGGTGTTAATCATTATGACATAGAAAACTTATCCTCAGCAAAAGGCTTATTTAATGTATGTAGAGTTCTGCTTTTCTAGGTTGCTCATCAGAGCCCCTAAAGATGAGCTTAATTGAACAAAACAACTTGGTGGGAAATTCAATTTCAAACATTTTCATCAGTACAGTTTTCTAAGACAGTAGTGTTGTGTCTGCTTGAAACTCTAAACTTCTGCACAGTGTTTTGTTTCCTTTTGGCCATTATGCTAAGGATATATAATTTCTGCTGATTTAGGTATCTTGTGTCAGGGCAGTAAGTATGCAATTAGCTTTAGGTTAAGTGATAGCAGCATGCTATAAATAAGAATCTTAATTGTATTTGCAAGATTAAAATTCAGCCTCATTGTTTGTTCCCTTCATTTCTTTGGTGGCATTGTGGTATATTCACATTGCTACCTCTAAATGAATGTCAACTTATTTTACCTCAACTGCAGCTGATCGATACTTCATTAGACTGAATTGTCTTGTGCTCATGCAACCTTGAAGCTTAATTACCACCCATATTATGCAGTGGTTCAGAGATCTGTGCTCAGCTGTGTCAGTTCTGAAAAAAAATTTTTTGAGCCGTGGTGTTACCTATGTCTAGAAAAAATGGTCACTTATTTTTTAATAGTAATATTTGGCAAATTAGGCACTAATGATTTTTCCTTAATATACTGAAATGCACAAAGATAATGTGGTCACATTTTGAAACATTATTTTACAAAACACTTGAAACGGAAATATAATTTTCATGATCAAACCATTGTGCAGTAAAGATAATTTAAAATTAATGGCAAAATTGCCTTCATATGAAAGAGAAGAGAGGGGAGAGTGCAGTCAAATGGCAATCATGACAAATGACATCTCTTGTCCGAGAGTCATTTTTCCTCACTAGACTGATTTGTCATCCTCACTTTTGACATTTTTCATCCTGCTATGAAATCACACTGACAGAATAAGATATTTCAAGACTTCACAGCAGGTCACAGAAGATAGTTTGGTACTTCTAGTTATTTTTAGTTGGCTGTTTCAATTTTTATTTTTATGATGCTGAACTCTTGGCGTACACAACTTGAGTTCCAACAAAATATTACCAGTTAAACAACTTGTGGAAGAAAAATTCTTAAAATAAATGGAAGATACTAGAAAATATTGTATATGTGACAATAAATCTCCTTATTGATCATACTTAATATGCCTCCAAAGAACAAAAGTTTTGTTGGGTAAAGCATTTAACGAATTATTTAACAGATTCAGCTGTTTATGCCAAAGTCCTGGAGTGGAAGGGGATCTTGAAAAAAAAAAATAAAGAAATGAGAAGATTGTTTATTATCTCACAGAGTCACTAAATTGAAAAGGGGGATGGGTCTTAGCGTTTGTGTCAGTTTCTGACAGCCACGATAACTAAGTACCACGTATTAATGATTCAAATCAACAGAAATTTATTTTCTCACCATTCTGGAGGCTCGAAGTCTGAAGCTGAGATATCAGCAGTGTTATACTGTTTTAGCACCAGGAGGAGCAATGATTTATTCCATCTTCCCAGCATGTAGTTGGTAGCTCACCCTATTTAGCATTGCTTTGTACCTGCCTAACTAATCTCTACACAGACTTCACACAAACTGAAGACCAGAGACAGCCTCTATAATTAAAGTGTAAGGGGGGGGGGGCTTATTTCTGACATATAGCTCTATTCTTTCCTATTTTTTCTTTTTCATTCTTTTTCCAAAAATATTTACCACCGTGTGTCAGGAAATAAGATATTTAAATCAGTTAAAACATTAAAAAAAATGTCACAGGTTTGTTTTGAGGTGTATGCTGTGGAAGGAAATAGTCACTTATTGTAAAATGTGCTATGAAATATCCTTTTTAGTCTCTAGTCTACATTATATCTTTGTTAAACAAAAGTCTGAGGTAGAATATATGTGTATCAGATCACAGTATTTTTTACTTGTCAGAATATCCAGGTGATGCAGTCATGTAGAAAGTCTCCAAAAATTATAAGTAGAGAAGGAAGGACCATACCCAGCTAAAGAGTCACAGACCCTTGAAGAACATGGGATATGTGATCCATATATTAAGGAACTTAAGGCAGTGAGCATATACAGATTGGCAACAAAGGCAAAAGAGAAAGGAATATATGGAAGGAAGGCTCTGAGTTGCAGCACAATAGAAGTGAGGAGGTCATGTTTTCACCATGAGGGAGTGGAAAGTGGTTGTTGTCTTTATAGCAGATTGCAGTTTTTCAGAATGAGTTGAGGATTGACAGCTTAACCCTAGTCAATGAAGAACAACAGCTGTGTTAAACAGAATGACCTTTTCTCAAAGCCAGCATCACGACCCTGGGTCCATTAAGCAAAGAGTCATCAAGTCCCTGTTAAGTACCAAGCAGTCCTACACCATCCATAAACTATGAGTAAAGAACACAAAGTCTTTATGGATCCCTGTTTTAGGGGACAGATATATTGAAAGCAAATATTATTTGTATAAGGTAAAGCATAAGAGAGTGTGAATTTGAAATACTGGTGGAATCTGATTACTTCATGTCATGAGAAAAATATTCATTGTGTAATTTTAAGTGTAATAACTGAAGTCTATTATTAGCTTAACCTAAAAACAGACACCTTCCTCTGTTTCTTCCTTTGGCTATTCTAAAGTAAAAGTAGCATAGAAATGGATATAGATAAATAGACAGACAGATAGGCAGGTAGACAAACTGACAAATAGATGATGAGAGATCCATATACACCAAAACAAAAGAACAAAACCATAAATGATCAGCTGAATGGAAGGCACTAAGTTGAAATTTATCCTATAGTTGTCTTAGATGAATGTGAACATCTATGGCAACAAAACCTTGAGGCTCTCATAAAGTACTAGAACCAGATAGAATTACCCTATACAACTTCAGAAAAAGACAAGAAGTTAGAGACATTGGGAAGTTTTTTTAGGTTAGATGTTAGGACACAGTGTTTTGTAGAATATATAAGCAAAGAACAAAATAGGCAAATGGGTTCTCCATTTCTCATTTTAACAGGTTAGAATAGCAGAAGATGGAGGCTAATAAGACATAGTGCTCTAGATTTGTGATGCCAACTACTGAAAGAAAAATAATGGCAAGTTGAAAGACAGCCCTGAGCAATGAATGGTGAGACCGCTGCCCTTTCCAAGCCTATTCTGCTTGCACTTGTAGCTCTTGGAACAGTGGGAACAGATAAGAAAGAACTTTGGGTAATTATCCCTTTTATTTCCTAAGATGAAGTGAAAAGATGAGGGTCATATGCAAGCTGTGCAAATAATCAGGCCCTAGGCTGAGCCCAAAATGTTTCCTTTTTGGTTCTAACTATCCCTAGACATAGGTGTGGAAGCTTGTAATCTCAGTACAATTTAATCTTCCAAGCTGATTGATTCAATCCAGCTTCTCTCAGCTTCTGACTGAACTGCACTGCATGGCTTGATATTCATTTTGGCAATATGTTCTAATCTTCTGTCTCCTTATCATTCTCTGGTTAGATGTGTCTTCACCTGTCTAGCTTGTTCTCTCTATTTCCTGTCTCTGTAGAACTATCCCAGTAAAACTGCCATACACATACACAAACATACACTACATGACACACCATACCACAGCACCTTCCTTCTTTCTCTATCTTCCTGTTCCTAAGTTGCCTCATTTCCTCTGTTTCATTGCACACATTCTACTTCTGTCAATTTTTTTCTCTGATTTATCTCTTTGTCTGTCTTTCGACTTAGGCATCACTTTCAAACATGGCTGCTTCATTATACAAAGTAACTTTACCTTCATTGTTAGGGATTAAAGTCCTGTATTAAGTACATGTTTATATTCTAGCCAGATCATACTCTAATCCGGGGCACGTCTGCATTTCTGCAGAATCATATATTTGAATGTGATCCCTTGACAGGGAGGCCATGTTGCAGGGTTAAAATTTCTCTACCTTATTCAGTCATCCTTTCTTATGAAATTTTTGAGCTCATAAAAAAGAGGCAAATATATACATAGATTATTTCATAATGTTCCTCAAAGAAAACTCACACAAAAACACAGAACCATTTTCCTGCCTGTTTGTTTCTTTTATTTAAAATAACTAATTAAGCACTGAAGACTTCACAAAAATGAAAGGTAGAAAATGGCAATGGATGCACACAGTAGAACTTAGAGCAAGAATACAAGCTACCGTTTCCAGGGCAGCAAAGAAACACTAGTCCTCAGAGACTGTTGACAAAATGTTTCTGTAATGTCCCATGAGAAGCTGTGGAACAAGGGACAACACTTTTCAAAACTAGAATTTTATGGAATAAAACTTTTCAAATTTAATACAGTTCAGAAGTTAACATTTAGTTATCGCATAGCATGTAAGATGAAGACAGAAAAGATGGAAAATATAAAAGGCAGAAATACTATGTAACAAGCAAACTGAAGACAAGGGAACATATTAGGTCTAATTTTACATACATACACACACACACACACACATACACACACACATACACACACACATACACACACACATATACACACACATACACACACACACATACAACACAGACATACACGCATACACACACGCACACACACACACACAGAATAGGACGACCTGAATTTTCAGATTGAGGAGACCCAGAAAATGTCCAGGAAAGTAGAAAAACATAATAAACATGAAGGTATGTGTCTATGGTCTTCAAAATGATATGTGTAAATTAAAAACCTAAATACTTTCAGAGAGAAAATATAAAAAATATGTAAATTGAGCCAAGAATAACGTTAATAAAAGCTTAGAAAGCATGAAGGATACATATTTTCTTAATTCTGAGACAATATTTTCTTAATTTGAAGGTAGAGTTTCTCCATTAGCTCAGTTTATTATGAATGGAGACACTTTTAGAGGGGCAGTGTACCATTGTCTAAGTCCTTTATACCCCTTGGGATACATGGTGTAACACATCAGGTAATCAGTAAAATCTAAGAAAACCCATGGAGTAGGGGGGCCAGAGACTTTGATGCTGAAGAAGGGAGAGTAAACCCCAGACTAAGGCTCTATTTCTATACACTCATAGGTTATGAAGAATATATCACAAAGGATAAAATTAAGTGTGTACTACATGGATGTGTAATAAATACAACAGGATGGTTTTCAAAACATGATTGATTTCAACTGTCAAGGGTTAGAAGGGTTTGGGAAATATGAGAAAGTCACTTTCAGGCCAGAAAAATGAATCAGCTGAACTACCTCTGCCACCAAGCCTGGAAATCCAAGGTGGATTTCTTCTGGAACACACAGGCTAGAGAGAGAGAGAACCAACTATAAATCTGTCCTATGACTTCCACAGACAAGACATTTTCCCCAATACGCACCATGTAACGTATTCAAACATATATTTTAAGGGCTCTTTACACATACTACCAGCAGTCTG
Organism: Mastomys coucha; assembly: GCF_008632895.1. Classification (NCBI taxonomy): domain Eukaryota; kingdom Metazoa; phylum Chordata; class Mammalia; order Rodentia; family Muridae; genus Mastomys; species Mastomys coucha. The sequence goes on from NW_022196899.1 coordinate 690,849, forward strand.
GTAAATGAATAAAGGTCTCCTATGCACAAAAGCTTGCCTGTCCACGCCCCCACGTCCCTGGGCACGCCCCCACGTCCCTGGCTGGATAAAGGTCCCCTATGCACAAAAGCTTGCCTATCCACGCCCCCACGTCCCTGGCCTGGTCTCATGGCCTGCGTGCTCACGTTGTGTCACAGGCCTGAACCTGACTGGACAAACTCATTTTCTGTTGCTACAATCTTATGTCACTGCTGCCAGGTTTTTTTTTTTTTTTTTTTTTAACCTCTGGTCTCTTTGCTAATACAACCGTGTACTCTTCTCTACCTACACAACCTGTCAAAATGACCTAATATTTTCATTCCCGTCCCGTTTTAATATAATTTTTACTACTGTCATTAATTCTATTCAGTGATAGCCAATCTAGATAGCCCTCAATCATGTCAGAGGTTTGCTAATTATTAAGTTTATGACAGAATTCCCAAAGCCTTCAACAGTTGGCCCAGGATGGTGGATGGTCTTGGAAGATGTGGACACAGCAATAGGATACTACATGGATTGTGTTAGGATCATCACTAAAAAGTATAGTGGACAAAGCTGGATACCCTGAGTCAGATGACTTAGACTGTCTAAATAAAGATAAGCCATTTCTCATGTCGTGGGCATTCCGCAGAAAAAGTCCTGTGTCTTCTGCACTTGAAAGTCAGATGGAGTCTGCCCGTTGCCATGGAGACCGTGGAGACCACAGAACTGTTGGCTAGTGGACTCTGTCGGTTTTTAAATAATATATAATGGGTATATAACTGATAGACTATTGTTTATACTTTCTCAGACTTCTGACTATATTGACAGCTAGAAAAAACAAACAAACAAACAAACCACTTTCACAGATGTAATCTCTTATCTCCTTACCTAAACCCTGATTCCATGAATTAAACACTTCCTGTTTCCTCTTCTTGCTATGCTACTGTCCTAATATTATGAGTTCCTACAAATGTGTCTGATTCTAATAAAACATTCCACTATACGCTCCAACTTTTTCATCTTTTTAATCACAAATTCTTGTTCCTTCTGCTCCACAAAAGGCTCATATTAAAGACTGTTCATACGGTTAACTCACATTGTTATCTCTTTTATAAACTTATAAGCTCAGCTACTTCCCATGGACCAAACAGGCTCCACCCAGACAAATGCTTACTTACATCCAGGTCAGCTCCAGAGAAACAACTTCCAGTACCCCATACCCTGTCTCCTGTCACAGACACAAACACTTCTACTGAACCTGTTCCTTCTGACCTATCCTCAGATGGCTCTACAGACCCTGGACAGCAGGAAACTGCCAACTCTCCTAAGACTGGAAAAACATCCCCCATACCTATTCTTCTAGCTTCCCTAGAGGCACGTTGCCCCCAATGCCAGCATGAAGCAGCCAGATATCATTACGACCCCATTCCTGCTTTGCCATCACATCTTTCTACTTTTTTTTTTCTTTTTGATTAAACTAAAATAAGGGAATGCTAGCATTCCGTCTAAACTCTACCCCACAGTTACTTGGCAACAGCCAGGTAGGCCTGGCCCACTATAAAAGGGGCTGCTTGCCCCCTCCTCTCTCTCTTGCTGCTTGCTCTCTTGCTCTCCCCCTCTACGCACTGTGTTCCCCCATCTCTCCGTGTGGTCATGGCCAGACTCTACTCTCTACTCTCTCCATCTCTCTGCCTTTCTCTGCCTCTACTACCCTCTTAACTCCCCTCCCCGTACCTTGAACAAACTATATTCTATATTATACAGTCTTGTGGCTGAAAGAGGAGCACTCCTTCATTGCTGGTGGGATTGCAAGCTGGTACAACTCTGGAAATCAATTTGGTGGTTCCTCAGAAAATTGGAAATAGTACTACCTGAGGACCCAGCAATACCTGAGAATGTACCTAGAAGATGCTCCATATGTAATAAGGACACATTCTCTACTATGTTCATAGCAGCCTTATTTATAATTGTCAGAAGCTGAAAAGAACCCATCAGCAATGTTTCTCTTTCTCCACATCCTCTCCAGCATCTGCTGTCATCTGAGCTTTTGACCTTAGCCATTCTGACAGGTGTGAGGTAGAATCTCAGGGCTGTTTTGATTTGCATTTCCCTGATGACTAAGGATGCTGAACATTTCTTTAGGTGCTTCTCAGCCATTCAGTATTCCTCAAGTTGAGAATTCTTTGTTTAGTTCTGTATTCCATTTAATAAGGTTATTTGGTTTTCTGGAGTCTAACTTCTTGAATTCTTTGTGTATATTGAATATTAGCCCACTATTAGATATAGGGTTGTTAAAGATCTTTCCCCAATCTATTGCTTGCTATTTTATCCTATTGACAGTGTCCTTTGCATTACAGAAGCCTTACAATTTTATGAGGTCCCATTTGTCCATTCTTGATCTTACAGCAGAAGCCATTGATGTTCTGTTCAGGAAATTTTCCCCTGTGCCTGTGTGCTTGAGGTTCTTCCCCACTTTCTTTTCTATTTGCTTCAGTGTGTCCAGTTTTATGTGGAGGTCCTTGATCCACTTGGACTTAAATTTTGTTCAAGGAGATAAGAATGGATTGGTTTGCATTCTTCTACAATGCTGATTACCAGTTGAACCAGCACCATTTATTGAATGTGCTGTCCTTTCTTCACTGGATGTTTTTTGCTCCTTTGTCAAAGATCAAGTAATCATAAGTGTGTGGGTTCATTTCTGGGTATTCAGTTCTCTTTCACTGATCTACCAGCCTGTTTGTGTACCAATACCATGTAGTTTTTATCACTATTGCTCTGTAATACAGTTTGATGTTAGGGATGGTGATTCCCCTAGAACTTCTTTGATTGATGAGAATAGTTTTCAATATCCTGGGTTTTTTTGTTATTCTAAATGAATTTTTAAATTGCTCTTTCTAGCTCTATGAAAAATTGTGTTAGAATTTTGATGAGGATTGCGTTGAATTTGTAGATTGCTTTTGGCAAGATGGCCATTTTTATTATATTAATCCTGCCAATCCATGAGCATGGGAGATTTTTCCATCTTCTGAGATCTTCTTTTATTTCTTTCTTCAGAGACTTCAAGTTCTTGTCATACAGATCTTTCTGCTGGCATTTGTATTGTCTTAGGGTCTTATGGCACCTGCCCAGAATCTTCTGGCTTTTATAGTCTCTTGTGAGAAATCTGATGTAGTTTTCATATTCTCATTGTGTCCTGGATTTCCTGGATGCTTTGGGATAGAATTTCTTTTTTGCACTTTGCATTTATCTTGAGTGTTGTATCAATGTTTTCTATGATATCTTCTGTCCCTGAGATTCTCTATTCTATCTCTTGTATTCTGTTGGTGATGCTTGCATCTATGACTGCTGATCTCTTTCCTAGGTTTTCTATCTCCTGTGTTGTCTCCTTTTGTGTTTTCTTTATTGTTCCTATTTCCATTGTTAGATCCTCGATGGTTTTTTTTCAATTCCTTCACCTGTTTGGTTGTGTTTTCCTGTAATTCTTTAAGGGATTTTTGTGTTTCCTCTCTAAGTACTTGTACCTTTCTACCTGTGTTCTCTTCTTCTTTAAGGGAGTTATTTAGATCCTTCTTAAAGTCCACCATAGTCATCATTAGATGTGATTTTTAAATCCAAATCTTGCTTTTCTGGTGTCTTAAGGTATCCAAGACTTGTCGTGGTGGGAGAACTAGGTTCTGATGATGCAAATTACCATTGCTTTCTGTTGCTTAGTTTCCTGTGCTTGCTTCTTGCTATCTGGTTACCTCCGGTCTTATTTGGTCTTGTTGTTTCTGACTGGAGCTTGTCCCTCCTGTGGGCCTGTGAGCCAGTGATCTTAGGTGTGTCAGCACTCCTAGGGAGACCAGCTCTCTTCCAAGGGGATTTGTGAGTGGTGGTCTGTGGGACAGCCTTAGCTCTGGGGCACAGATGGAGACAGGAAGTATCCTGTCCCCAGTTGCTCTGCTGCATCAACCACTAATTAAGAAAATCCTCTACAGTTTTGCCTACAGCCTGATAACACACAGACATTTCTCTATTGAGATTCCCTTCTCTCAGATATATAGCTGTAGATATAGATATAGATATATTATAGCTTTTCAATTTGACATAAAACTAGCAGAAAAACTCTTGAATGGGTAATGTTACAGAAGCCTTAAAAGACATTGAGGATGGATAACCTTCCCTCCTGATACCCCTGGCCTTGAATGGAGACTTGATATTCTGATCTGCTCCCATGATTAGACCATAGCACTTTATTGTCCTTATCTTTAATCCATCTGGGACTGCAATTATCTGGCTAAGAGAACAATTCTTAGGAAACTGGTTGGCCAGAAGGCAGCCTATGAAGACAGAATATTCCCTTTTCCTTCCCAGAAGCCACACCATCGGAATAGTCACTTCTAGAGCTTCCTTCTTGTATTCATGCATATATTTATACACTGTATATGGTGTTTTGCACATATATTTATATAACCCTCCTGGCTTGAGGCTGATTCTTCAGACTCTGCCTGCCTGTCATAACCACACCTCTCTGCCCACCTCCTGCTATTTGCCATGCCTCGCTCCTGGTTCCAGTTACATCGGAAGTCCCTGCCTCTACAGAGACTAAAGAAGCTGCTGATTGGGCCTATATGCTGATGAACTTGGGGGAGGAATTTTGCCTCACCTATTCTACCTGTTGGCTTGTAACAAAGAGATGATTAAATGGAAGATGACTGGGTGATCACATCTCCTGTTGTCTAATTTATAAGGTGCCTTCCACGTGGGTAAGATATAATTATGGCTAGCCAATTTCCCCCTGACTCCATATTCCAGAAAACCCTTTCCTATTGTTGCCGCTGGCTGGTAACATATTTATATATTTGTGAAAGAGGAAATATATATTTGATACTTCTGGGGCAAACTTGGAAATCACTAAATAATGGAAACATATTGGTTTAGAACAAGTATATAAAATTAGAAAAAAATGATTTTATCTAACTTTAATAATGCCTAATTACAGCACAATTGAATGGAACTACTTTTATGAGTATGGTTTATAACATTAAAAAACGATTTGGCTATTGATATGATGCCTTTAACTAACTTCTATATTTGTTTTTGTCAATTTATAGAAACTCTTGCTAAGACAAAGCTATAATTTATTAGTTTAAATAGTATATTTTGAATAGTATTGGAGACGAGATAAAAGTGACCCCATGTGATATAAAAATTAAATTTCAAATGCATTGTATTGAATTGATTGATTCTTATTAAACTTGGGTATCTTATTTTTGGTCAAAGAATAAACAAATATTTTAAAGTTCACCTTAGATTGAAATAACCAGGTATTTCTTTTTAAATAGTTTCTAAAGTTATAGATTGAATGCAGGGCTACACACTTGCTGAACAGTTTTTCCAGTACTCTTTAAGAAATAATTTTATGGCCCACTCCAAACACAGCCCTGCCACTTAGGCACATCACTCAGAATCTTTATACCTTCCCCAGGAAACATCCCACCCCTGCTATAGAAAACGGTGAGGTTTCCAAATTTCTGAGGATTTGCATTGAGACTCTGCCCAATTCACAAGTCTGTATCTGCACTCAGAATGGCACCTGGCCCCAACTGAGCTAGGCAAGAGCACCTCTCTTGTTCATTTCACAGTTCAACACTGACTGGTCTCAGAACTGAATACAAAGTTCTCTTTACCTCGTCTGAAACTTGGTAAGCTTGTTTAAGAGCAAACAGTTTGATGTTGGCCACTGGTTTTCTGTATATTGCTTTTACTATGTTCAAATATGAGCCTTGAATTCC
>NW_022196899.1:697076-701818 GCF_008632895.1 Mastomys coucha
GCCCTGAGTTTGATTATTTCCTGCCTTTGACTCCTCTTGAGTGAATTTGCTTCTTTTTGTTCTAGCACTTTAAGGTGTGCTGTCAAATTGCTGGTGTATGCTCTCTCCAGTTTCTTTTTGCAAGCACTTAAAGCTATGAGTTTTCCTCTTAGGCTACTTTCATTGTGTCCCATAAGTTTGGGTATGTTGTGGCTTCATTTTCATTAAGCTCTAGAAAGTCTTTAATTTCTTTCTTTATTCCTTCCTTGACCAAGTTATCATTGAGTAGAGTGTTATTAAGCTTCCACGTGTATGTGGGCATTCTATTGTTTATGTTGTTATTGAGGAACAGCCTTAGTCCATGGTGATCTGATAGGATACAAGGAATTATTTCAATCTTCTTGTATCTGTTAAGTGTCCCTCCTTATCTTTTTTGATCACTTTAGGGTAAAAGTCGATTTTATTCAATATTAGAATGGCCACTCCAGCTTTTTTCTTGGGGCCATTGGCTTGGAGAATTGTTTTCCAGCCTTTTATTCTGAGGTAGTATCTGTCTTTGTCACTAAGGTGGGTTTCCTGTATGCAGCAAAATGTTGGGTCCTGTTTACGTACCCAATCTGATGGTCTATGTCTTTTTATTAGAGAATTGAGTCCATTGATATTAATAGATATTAAGGAAAAGTAATGTTGCTTCCTGTTATTTTTGTAGTTAGAACTGGCATTCCGTTCATGTGTCTATCTTCTTTTAGTTTTGTTGGAAGATTACATTTTTGCTTTTTCAGGAATGTAGTTCCCCTTCTTGTGTTGGAGTTTTTTATTTATTACTCTTTGAAGGGCTGGATTTGTGGAAATATGTTGTGTGAATCTGGTTTTGTCATGGAATACTTTGTTTTCTCCATCTATGGTGATTGAGAGTTTTGCTGGGTATAGTAGTCTGGGCTGGCATTTGTGTTCTCTTAGGTTCTGTATGACATCTATCCAGGATCTTCTAGCTTTCATAGTCTCTGGTGAGAAGTCTGGTGTAATTTTGATAGGCCTGCCTTTATATGTTACTTAACCTTTTTCACTTACTGCTTTTAGTATTCTTTCTTTGTTTTGTACATTTGGTGCTTTGACTATTATGTGGCGGGAAGAATTTCTTTCTGGTCCAGTTGATTTGGGGTTCTATAGGCTTCTTGAATGTTCACAGGCATCTCTTTCTTTAGGTTAGGGAAGTTTTCTTCTATAATTTTGTTGAAGATATTTACTGGCCCTTTAAGTTGAAAGTCTTCACTCTCTTCTATACCTATTATCCTTAGATTTGGTCTTCTCATTTTGTCCTGGATTTCCTGGATGTTTTGGGTTAGGGTCTTTTTGCTTTTTGCATTTTCTTTGACTGTTCTGTCAATGTTGTCTATGTTATCTTCTGCCCCTGAGATTCTCTCTTTTATCTCTTGTATTCTGATAGTGATGCTTGCATCTATGTTTCCTGACTTCTTTCCTAAGGTTTCTAATTCTAGAGTTGTCTCTTTTTGTGATTTCTTTATTGTTTCAACTTCTATTTTTAGGTCCTGGATGGTTTTACTCAATTCCTTCACCTGCTTGTTTGTCTTTTCCTGCAATTCCTTAAGGGATTTTTGAGTTTGCTCTTTAAATGCTTCTACTTGTTTACTTGTGATCTCCTGTAATTCTTTATGGGATTTTTTTTTGTTTCCTCTTTAAGGGCTTGTACCTCTTTACCTGTATTCTGTATTTAAGGGAGTTATTCATGTCCTTCTTAAGTTCCTCTATCAGCATTGTGAGATATGATTTTAGATCAAATTCTTGCTTTTCCAGTGTTTTGGGATATCCAGGACTTGCTACAGTGGGAGTACTCTGTTCTGATGAAGCCAAGTAGTCTTGGTTTCTGTTGGTAGGATTCTTGCGTTTGCCTTTCACCATCTCTTGATTTTTGGTGTTAGATGTTCTTAGTGTCTCTGACTAGAGCTTGACCTATCCCTGCAGCCCTGCAAGTCCCCTGAGACTTGTGGGGCCTTTGCCTCCCGGCTGGCTCCTCCCGTCTTAGAAACTCACTGGAGAGAAAATGAAGAATCTCACTGAAGTCTTTGGGTTAATGCGCTCCCTGGAGGTAGGCCCTCCACTTGCAGGAAAGGGGCAGAGAAGGATGTTGATCCACCTCTGTCACTTGGAAGTTGAGAGGATCCTGTCCCTGCTGCCCTGCAACTCCCCTGCGACTCGTGGGGCCTGTGCCTCCCGGGTGGCTGCTCCCATCTTAGAAACTAACCAGAGAGAAAATTGAAAGAGCAATGTTCAAATTCATCTGGAGTAACGAAAAACCCAGGATAGCCAAAACTATTCTCAACAATAAAGGAACCTCTGGTTGAATCACCATCCTGGACCTTAAGCTGTACTACAGAGCAATTGTGATAAAAACTGCATGGTGTAGGTACAGTGACAGGCAGGTAAATCAATGGAATAGAATTGAAGACTCAGAAATGAACCCACAAATCTATGACCACTTGATTGATGACGAAGGTGCTAAATCTATCCAGTGGGAAAAAATACAACATTTTCAACAAATGGTGTTGGCTCAATTGGCACATAGAAGAATGGAAATCGATCCTTTCATATCACCTTGTACAAAACTCAAGTCCAAGTGGATCAAGGACCTCCACATAAAACCAGATACTCTGAAACTAATAGAAAAGAAAGTGGGGGAAGAGCCTTGAGCACATAGGCATAGGGGAAAATTTCCTGAACTGAACACCAATAGCTTATGCTCTAAGATCAAGAATCGACAAATGGGACCTCATAAAATTGCAAATCTTCTGTAAGGCAAAAGACACTGTCAATAGGATAAAACAGCAACCAACAAATTGGGAAAAGATCTTCACCAATGTTATATCTGATAGATGGCTACTTTTGTATATATTAATATACAAAAATTCGAGAAGTTAGACTCCAGAGAACCGAATAACCCTATTAAAAATTGAAGTAAAGAACTAAACAAAGCATTCTCAACTGAGGAATACTGAATGGCTGAGTAGCACCTAAAGAAGTGTTCAACATCCTTAGTCATCTGGGAAATGCAAATCAAAACAACCCTGAGATTCCACCTCACACCAGTCAGAATGGCTAGAATCAAAAAACTCAGGTGACAGCAGATGCTGGCAATGTTGTAGAGAAAGAGGAACACTCTTTCATTGCTGGTGGAATTGCAAGCTGGTACAACCAGTCCGGAAATCAGTTTGGTGGTTCCTTGGAAATTGGACATAGTACTACCAGAGGACCCAGCTATACCACTCCTGGGCAAATACCCAGAAGATGCTCCAACATGTAATAAGGACACATGCTCTACTATGTTCATAGTAGCCTTATTTATAATAGCCAGAAACTGGAAACAACCTAGATGTCCCTCAACAGAGGAATGGATACAGAAGTTGTGGTACATCTACACAATGGAGTACTACTCATGTATTAAAAAAAATGAATTTATAAAATTCTTGGGGAAATGGATGGACCCGAGAATATCATCCTGAGTGAGGTACCCAGTTACAAAAGAACACACATGGTATGCATTCTCTGATAAGTGGATATTAGCCTAAAAGATTGGGATACACAATGTACAATCCACAAACCACTATAGACTCAAGAAAAAGGAAGACCAAATTGTGAATACTTTGTTATTTCTTAAAAGGGGGAACAAAATACCCACTGAACGAGTTATAGAGACTAACTCTGGAGCAGAGACTGAAGGAAGGACAATCCAGAGACTGTTCCACTGGAAATCCTTCCCATATTCGATCATCAAATCCAGATACTATTGTGGATGCTAGCAATTGCTGGCTGACAGGAACCTGATATAGTTGTCTCCTGAGAGGCTCTGGCAGTACCCAACTAATACAGAAGCAGAGTCTCACAGCCTTCCATTGGACTGAGTACAGGGTCCCCAATGAATCAGCTAGAGAAAGGACCCAAGGAGCTGAAGGGCTTGCAGCCCCTTAGGTTGAACAACAATATGAACTAACTAGTACCCTCAGAGCTCCCAGGGACTAAACCACCAACCAAAGAGTACACATGGTAGTACTAATGGCTCCAGCCACATATATATAGAATAGGATAGCCAAGTTCTTCATCAATGGGAGGAGAGGCCCTTGGTCCTGTGAATGTTCTGTGTCCCACTGTAGGGGAATGCCAGGTCCAGTAAGCAGAAGAGGGTGGGGTGTTGAGGAGGGAGAGGGGGGAGGGAACAGGTGTTTGTTTTTGTTTTTTTTTATTTTATTTTGGAGGGTAACCTGGGAAAGGTTATATTATATGACATGTAACTAAAGAAAACATCTAATGAAAAAAAAAAGAAACTCCCCAAACTTTAGTTTTTAGTACCATATTCGTTTACATTCTAGCTGCACAATGAATTCAGATAGGAGTGCACAAATTTGGGAGAGAATAGTGTTGGTAGAGATAAAAGATGAATTTTAAGGGAATGAATGGATAGTGAATTTTATTAAAGTACCTATGAATGTTTTTCCAGGTTTCAAAATTCCAAACATATTTTTAAAAAGAAGTAAATTTATCTAGGGTATAGCCTGATTTTCAATTTCACTTAGTTAAAAGTTTTCAGCCTAGGTTCTAATATCAATATAGAAATGTTTAAATTAAGAATGTATAAAATTGATATGTGGCTTAGAACACCACCACCAAAATGTCATTATGAGAACAGCAACAAATCTTGCAGGTTCTCCCTCTCTCTCTCTCTCTCTCTCTCTCTCTCTCCCTCTCCCTCT
>NW_022196899.1:701989-714708 GCF_008632895.1 Mastomys coucha
CTCTCTGTCTCTCTCTATCTCTCTCCCTCTCCCTCTCTCTCTCTCTCTCTCTCTGTCTCTCTGTCTCTCTCTATCTCTCTCCCTCTCTCTCTCTCTATCTCTCTCTCCTCTCTCTCTCTCTCTCTCACTCTGTCTCTCTCTCTCACTCTCTGTCTCTCTCTATCTCTCTCCCTCTCTCTCTCTGTCTCTCTCTATCTTTCTCCCTCTCTCTCTCTCTCTATCTCTCTCTCTCTCCCTCTCTCTCTCTCTCTCTCTCTCTCTCTCTGTATCTCTGTCTCTCTCTTCAACAACTTGCATATTCAGTGAATCCCAGATGCATTGTTGCTGTACAAAGATGAATAAAGGACAGAATAAGAAGGACAGAAGTTCTAGATTCTTGAACATGTTTTACCACATTTAAGGAATGAATTTCATGGAGGTGTCATGGCTCCCTCATATATGGTAGGTGTACAAAGGATACTGTGGAAATTTTTAAGGATAGATCTTTAAGAAGACAGATTTACCACAATCCTTTATTCTACAATGAAGCCTTTAGATGATGAAGTCAGGCTGTTATAAATCAGCCTGAGTACTTGCAATGGTTAGTTTTTTGTCCACTTCTCAGAAACTTGGCCCATGTGGAAAGAACAGCAAGTAAGAATATGCTCTCATCAGACTGGCTTGTAGGCATTTCTTGATTAATGATCGATGTGGCAGGACCAAGCCCAGAAAGGGTAGTGCCACCACTGGACAGGTGGTCCTGGGTTGTATAAAAAAGGAAACTGAGCAAATCAGTAGTCAATGTTCTTTTATGATCTCACCTTCAGTTTCTACCCTTATTTCCTTTAATGATGAACTACAAAGTGTAAGACATAATAGATGCTTTCCTTCCAAAGTTTGCTCTCAGTTATGGTGCTTAATTACAGTAGTTGAAAGCAAGTTACATCAGGCAGATAACCATGTAAATGAAGCATTTTATTATTTTATCCCATTTAACTGTTCATCTCCATGTTTTATCAATCATGGTAACATATATCTTAGAGTAATAAACATACACAGAAGAAAGGTTTTTATTCAGGCCCCAGATTAGCAGGTTATAGTTCAAGGACTAACTGACCTCTTTTCTTTGAGGATGGGAAGAGCCAACACAACATTTCTTCAGAGTGAGGTTGTATAAAATTCTTACTCTCATTTCTGAGAAACAAAAACAAGACATAGAAAGAGTAAACACTCAAGAGACTATGATATTAAAATCCCCATCAAGAATATGGGTACAATAACTTGATCACCACTGGGATCCAGTCATTAAATTGTCAACTCTCCCAAACAGGCACTTGTCTGGACTAGCATAGGTCTAAAATATTAACACAAAAATCTTCACAATCATTCCAGACTCAAGTCAGAGCACTAGAGGTTATTATATTTATGCATAAGTAGGTAAACATTAGTAGAAGTCATTATTATCAAGTTATGAGGTAGTTTCCAATGGGTTAAGATTTCTCTCAAAGTTGGAAAATAATATTGTTGACAGTATGACATGAATTTGTCCAACTTTGTCAGTATGGGTGTCACGCATTTTGACCTACAAAGAGTTCAGAAACTCCAGAAAGTGATGTAAATTGTCCAAAGAGACCAAAAATATGAATATTATAAAATAGCAAACAGTATGATTTCAAATAAAAGAATTAATATGGAAATGTGTAATGCAATACTGTCAAAAGATTAATAATTAAAATATCTAACATTGAAGAGAAAAATATAATTAGCTTAGAAACCACATAGCATCTAACTCCAAAGTTAGAAACTATAGCTCCACAGGTAGATAGAAATAGCTGATAACGTAGGGGATTAACATCTACTGTTTCCAGGCCTGTGTGGCCTAAGGTAGGGTGCTTATTAATGAATGATGTGTGAAATGCTGACAGTATTGCAATGATTTGGTGCAATGGAGAGAAAATAACTCTTATGAAATTTTTTTCCTATCAGATTAGCACAAGCAAACTGCTCTTATCTTTAAAAAATAATCATTGAAAATATGTTTTAGTTTTTAAACTACTTCCATCCACAAAAGTTTGTCTTGTATATTTTAATATTTATATTTATAGAAAATTTAATTCTTTATATATACATAATAAAATGACCAAGGTAACTCTACTCTATCCACCTCCATTTGCCCCTGGCCCTACTTAGCTAATAAACAACTTGTCCACATCTACAATATACTTTCCATATAAACTATGTTAGCCAGGACCAATCAGATCCTTGCTGAAAGAGACACGCCAATCCCTACAAAGGACATGACCACTACTGCCCCTTTTTCATGCTTGTGTTTTTATGCTTAAAATAGCTTGTGAGCCACCAGCGGAGGGTTCTGGTTTCAGCTTCTGAGTTTGTCCATGTCCCTAATGGATTAGCCTTAGAAATCTACCTTAAATAAACTGTTCCTGTATGACTTGTTCTACAGGGTCCTCATCATTTGCACCAACCCAGACACAGCAATATATAGTATCTTCCTATTTTAAATAGCTTTTGAAACTTAATCTAAATTCATCTGAAATATGATGACTTAATTCCTCACTTTAATGATAAGGAAAATTCGTAAGTACAATATTTTTAAAAATTCCTTAAAAAGTATTTTAGCCTATATGCATTAATTTATCAATATGTAGACATGTGTACATTAATGCATGTTTTTCTCTCTTTCTGTCTCTCTATCTGTCTGTCTGTCTGTCTCTGTCTCTCTCTGTCTCTGTCTCTCTGTCTCTCTGTCTGTCTGTCTGTCTGTCTGTCTGTCTGTCTGTCTCTCTCTCTCTCTCTCTCTCTCTCTCGTGTGTGTGTGTGTGTGTGTGTGTGTGTGTGTAGATCTGAGGACAACTTGAAGAAGTTAGATAAGTTAGTAATTTCCTTCCCACTTGTGGACTCTGGGGACTGAATAGGAATTGTCTGGCGAGGCAGCAGGTATCTTTACCTGCTGTTCCATTTTGCTAGACCTTTTCCCTATATACATTTCACATTTGGAACTCTGCCAGTCTCTTAGAGAGAAGAAACCTTGTCAACAGCATTGATGACTACACTACCTATTTAAAAAATCAAAACATTTATATTTATGATTTAATACAGAAAAACATGCTGAAATGATAGCATTGACATTTTCTCAAATCATCCACAGCCTGTGAGTAATTTTATGACTTCATCTAAAACTTCATCATACAGCAAGGGCCATATGAGACTAACCTGCTTATCAATGGAGGCATGACTGAGAAAGTTTGGAAGAAATTTTTCTTTCTAGTCATGATTTACCTGCTTGTTAAAATCATTCTTGTAAAGAATTGCTTCCAAATCCTGTTTTTGTTTGAAATCATTTCACTATTATATACTGTATATGACCAAAAAATTTCTTGGCAAAGTCCATTATTAAATTTCTTTATGAACAAATATCACTAATGATTTGTCCTAAAAAATAATTATTTCATATAAGTCACAAAGTCTAGTTTTCATCCCTCCTTAAAAAATAGAAAGACCAAATTCAAGAAGCATTCCAAACTCATGAATATAATCAAATTAAACTGTTTATAGATGGAAACAGTATAAACATGAAGCATGAGGTTCCTGATAGTGGAGTTGGAGAAGGGACTGAAAGAGCTGAGGAAGTTTAGAGCTCCATAGAAGGAGCAACAGTGTCAACAGGCCAGACCACCCCCCCCAGAGCTCTCAGGAACTGGACCACCAATCAAAGAATACACATGGAGGGACCCATAGTGCTGGCTGCATATGTGGCAGAGGGTGGCCTTGTTGGATGGACATCAGTGGGAGGAGAGGCCCTGGGGCCTGAGGGTATTTAATGCCACAGTGTAGGGAAATAACAGGGTGGGAAGAAAGGAGTGGGTAAATGGGTGAGCAGTGAATAGAGGCAGGGGGGAGGAGTATGGGATAGGGGGTTTCTGAAGCAGAGACCTAGAAATAAATAAAATAAAAGACATGTAAATAAAGAAAATATCCAATTAAAAAATTTACCTCATGATCCCCATTACAGGATATTAATTTTAAATGTTATGGTCGTGAAGATAGCTCTCAAATTGTACCATTGTAAATAATATTTTATTATGAATGTGTGACCCTTATTCAGAATATCCACAATCAAATCCACAATCAAATTTCTCAGAGAAATATATGCATAATCTTGGCTAAAAGATTTTCCATATGATACAAAATCCTTTACTAAGTATTCCTAGAAGACAGACTTTTGAGTGTATGGAAGGTGTCCTATTCAGGGTTTCCATTATTATGAAGAGAAACCATGACCAAAGCAGTGCTGTGAAGTACAATATTTAATTGGGGCTGGCTTGCTGGTTCTGAGGTTCAGTCTATTTGCATCCTGGCAGGAAGCATTGCAGCACTCAGGAAGGCATGGTGCTGAAGGAGATGTGAGTTCTGTATCTTGTTCTGAAAGCAATCAGGAGAAGACTGTCTTCCAGGCAGCTAGGAGCAAATTCTCTCAAAGCTCATCCCAACAGTGACATATTTCCTCCAACAAGGCCACAGCTCCTAATTTTGCCACTCCCTGTGCCAAGTTTATTCAAACCACTGCAGAAGGTATTTCTGTTGAATTTCATCTTTTACTTATTTACAGACAAAGGAACAAATGAATTCTGATAAAATTGAGAATTCTATTGGACTGTAGAAGTATCGATGTAGTAAAAAATTCACTATTCTACAGTACCTTAGTTTATTACTGCAAGATTAATTTTCATTTCCCATTAAGTTTTCAGTTTTGGAGAGTCAAGGTGTCACCGTTTGCTCAGGGCTCATTTTACTCACTTGCAGTCCAGACTGTTCAATCCCATTGCTTCTTTCTGCTTAGTCTTTTTAGTTCAACTGCATCTGTGAATTGATATTCTCAATTTTGTGAGAAATAAAACTCCTCTCATAGCAGCAGTGAAAACTTGAGGCTTCATTTATGAAATTCTTAAAGAGCCAGGTTAAATTTCAGCAACATTTTGTACTGTTTTATTGTCTTGTACCTCTTGATAAAATTTCTTAATGCTTTTTTTATTAGGAAGAGCAATACATACACAGCAAGTACATAAGTGTCCACATGATGAAGGAATGGAAAGATCCATGAGGAGGGCAACTAAAAAGAGCAGAGGTCTTGGGAATCTCAGCTTACTCAGTCATAATCACTATGTTGATTGAATTGTCATGATGAATTAAAATAATCACCGACATACAAGTGAAAACTTTCAATCAAATGTTAGTAAGTTAGCAAGTTATTTACAAAAATTCTCCTACCCTGTCATTAATTTCATAGATAATTTTCCATGATGAAAGACAGAATCTAACAGCTCTCTGGAACATGTACACAAATATGAAGTGTGAAGCCTAAAATTATGCCTGTCAATCAGGCATTTGTTCAGAATTTTAATATTTGTTAACCAAATGTTGTCATCTAACTTCTTGTTATACTTTGAATAATACTTGAATAATTACTTAAGCAATATAAGAGACTAAATATAAAGATAAACCCCCAAATAGCATACATAATTGACATCTGCTCTAAAAAAAAAATTGTAAAACTATTCTGCCAGTGTATGAGCATTCTGGGCGTCCTTACACAAATCAAAAGTATTAGCTTTCAGGACACAGCAGCAGTAGTCTAATTTCTTTTGCTTAAAAAAAAAAAACCAAACAAACAAAAAAAAACCAAACTCTGTATATCTCAGTGTACTGAGAACTTTGGGCAACTATAACTCAATTATTAGTATTTATGCCCTATCTAAATACATTTGAGACAACTATAACAGGCTCCTGTCAGCAAGCACTTCTTGGCATCCACCATAGTGTCTGGGATTGGTGACCGTATATGAGAAGGATCCCCAGGTGGGGCAGTCCCTAGATAGTCATTTCTCCTATCTCTGCTCTACACTTTGTCTTTGTATACCCTTCCATGGGTATTTTGACTTCTATCTTTGCAATTTGTATCCCTTTGATCTCCTTTTTGTTGTCTAATTGAGCTGGCTATGACTTCAAGTACTGTATTGAAGTACTTGAATCCTCCTTGTCTAGTCCCTGATTTTGGGGGATTGCTTCATGTTTCTCTCCACTTAGTTTGATGTTGGCTACTGCTTTGCTGTATATTGATTTTACTATGTTTAGGCATAGGACTTAATTCCTGATCTTTCCAAGACTTTTATGATGAAGGGGATGTTGTATTTTGTCAAATGCTATCTCAGCATCTAATGAAATGATCATGTGCTTTTTTTCTTTGAGTTTGTTTATATAGTGGATTATTTTGATGGATTTCTATATGTTGAACCATCCCTGCATCCCTGGGATGAAGCTTACTTGATCATGATGGATGATCATTTTGATGCGTTCTTGGATTTGGTTTGCAAGAATTTTATTGAGTATTTTTGCTTAGATATTGATAAGGGAAATTGGTCTGAAGTTGTCTTTCTTTGTAGGGTCTTTGTGTGGTTTAAATATCAGAGTAATTGTAGATGCTTGCAGCCAACTTTTGGACTGAGCACAGGGTCCCCAATGTAGGAGCTAGAGAACGAACCCAAGGAGCTGAAGGGGTTTCCATTCCTATAGGAGGAATAACAATATGAACTAACCAGTACCCCCAGGACTCCCAGGGACTAAACCACCAACTGAAGTGTACACATGGTAGGACTCATGGCTCCAGCTGCATATGGAGCACAAGATGGGTTAGTCAGTCATCAATGGGAGGAGAGACCCTTGGTCCTGTGAAAGCTCTATATCCTAGTATAGGGGAATGCCAGAGCCGGGAAGCTGGAGTTGGTCGGTTGTTGAGCAGGAGGAGATAGCAGGGGATAGGGAATTTTCGGAGGGGAAACCAGGAAAGTGGATAACACTTGAAATGTAAATAAAGAAAATATCTAATTTTAAAAAAAATGAGTGCATTAGAACTGGCTTCATAGTCAATGAGCCATACCTCCAGGTAAAACAGTAAGTATAGGCTGGTGAGATCTCACTTTCAGTTGTCAACTTGACATCATCTTGAACTGCAGGGGAAAAGAGTTTCATTGAGGAATTGTTTACATCAGCTCGATATGTATCCATATCTCTAGGAAATTGTTCTGATTACAATTGATATGGGAAGACCAATCCCATAATGGATAGCAACATTGCCTAGGTTTGTATCCTGGACTAGATAAGAGTAGAGAAAGTAAACTGAATAGTAAATGCTTGTGAATTCTCTGCTTTTGGTGGTTGATAGGATATGATTAGCTGTTTTAGCTCCTGCTAACCTGACTTTCTTGCTGCAATGAACTGTTAGCTAAAATTGTTAGCTAAATTTGGAATTGTTAGCTAAAATAAACTGTTTTCGCTAATAAATAAATAAATAAATAAATAAATTGAACCAAGACGCACAGTAAATAAGCAATTTAAAGTGAGAAAGTATACTTTTGTACATGTTAATATGATAAATGGGTTTTATAGAAATCAAATTTGCCTCATGAAGTCAGTGAATTTGAGTGAATACAGGGACTAGAACATTATGGTACATATCTGTAACCATGGATATAAACTACTTGCTAACCATCAGTATAGTTTTTATATTTCCAATGTTAGGGACTAAACCATATTCTGTGAACATGCTAGGCAAATTATCTACCCAGACTTCTGTATATTAAGACTACACTTCTTTAAATTCAGCTGATTCTCATTCTTCTTATATATACATTAACTTTATCTTAGTTAACTTGGAGATATTTGGGGGGATTTCAATCTTTAAAATACTAATTGCTTTAACACAGAAGCACATTATGCAGATATTCAAAACAGTCTTCTTTCATTTTGTATTTACTTTATGAAAATTTTTCTGATTTTAATTTTTAAATGTTTCTGATAAAAGCAAAGACACCTATATACCCATTAGACTCTGCTTGTACTGCGCAGAAGCTCATCAACATTGCAGTTTTCCACAAAGAGGTGTCATCCACAAGGATGGCATTTGGGAGCAACCACAGGGAGAGCTGTCACCCAGTAAGAACAGTGTGTTTACCTTGAACCCCTCCTGGGGACTTTTCTGATGCTGGTCTCCAGGCATCACTCCTTAGAAGCATGCCACAGTGTTTCCTTAATTCATGACAGATTCACATATAAGACAATTGTGAATTTTTGAACAGTAAACTCTATTAGTAAAATGGCTCAACAGGAGTCTATGTTCTCAGGAAACACCAAAAGCTTCTATCGAGACTTTTCTTATGAATATTCTTGGAGTGTGTCTTAGTTAGGCTTTTAGTGCTGTGAACAGATACCATGACCAAGGAAACTTTTATAAGCATGACACTTAAGGTCCAGTATCATTAAGGATGGCAGCATCCAGGTAGGCTTGATGCATGAGGAACTGAGAGCTCTACATTTTCATCTGAAAGCTGCTACAGAAAGTCTGGTTTCCACGGAAGTAGCATGAGGAAATTCATGCCAATGATAACATACTTCTTACAATAAGGCCATACCTAATAATAGTACCACTCCATGGGTCAACCATATTCTTTTTTTTTCTAAGAGTTTTCTTTTCTCTTGCTTCTTTATCAGCTCTGTCATTAGAAATTTTAATTTTATACTTACACCATGAGACTACCATTACAGCGCTATTAATCACTGACTTAAACAAAATGTACTTCATAGCTATTAACATAAATTCCTGCAAGTAATGCAATGGACTTGACAGTAAATTGAAACATATATAATAAATAAAAATAATATAATATTTTATTTGTGCTACACTATTTTACTTGATCAAATTCAAATCCAAAGTCTTTACTTGGTAGGTTCTGAATCCATATTTACGTGGGATTGATAAGTGAAGGATACAATCCCATAAAGGCAACAAAAGAAAGAAATGATGAAGGAGGAACCTATAGCATTTACACAGAAATGATGAAGGAGGAACCTATAGCATTTACACAGAGATTGACATTGACCATTGAGTTTTATCCTTAAAGGGCTCAGCATAACAACAACAAAAAAAAGTAGTTGCTAGAGGAGAAAGTTGGCTGAGAATTTCAGTAAATTCTATATTCTAAGCATAGAGTTTTCACTACAAAGTTGTCAAACTGGTGGCCTGGTTAAAATAAAACCCTGCTTAGAATAAAATGTTGGGGTTTAAGGATCAAGTCCACTGTCATTAATTACTCCATTTCACTAAGAATAAAGACAAAGTAGGCTTACTGTGCCAAGTAATGGAAAATAATTTAATTCATTGCTAGGTTGAAAAATCTCAATACCAAAAAAGAATAGACACTCTACCTTGTATATTCATGTGTAATATAAGATTTATAACTAGGCATATTTCCTAATAAGACTGACCCATGTTTCTTACCTGCACATTTTGTCATTTTGATCACAATATGAGAATGAGACAATAAGTGAATGAAGAAAGGGAAGTAACAATGATGGGATGATAGTCACATACACAGAAATTTTAGGATCAGGTTGGCTGTGATTGCTCCGAAGGAAAGTACTAACTTCTGAAAAACAGCTGAAAATCATCAGCACTTTAATTTGAATTTCACAAAGGAGAAGAGGTAGATACATTTATAAGCAATCAGTCTCTGGCCATAAATATCTAGTTCTTGCATGCAAAATTATTTGTAAATACTCATATTTAGGCCAGAGAAAAATTGGTCCTTGACTTGGTGGTGCTATGGCAATAGTGTCCATAGGTTTGAGTTCTTACCTAATGGATTCCTTGGCTTCCTACATTCATGTGTTCAAAATTATTATTCAAGAGGTATTTAGTATTATTAAAGATTAAATGGCACAGTTTAATTTAAGAACCCATAGAAATTAGTAGGCTAAGTCTCTCAAAGACCCGATATAAATTAAGAAAAGCAAAGATCTTAATTTAGAGGTTTTAAATATGCTAAGATTTTTACATAAACCAGGTAAAATTTAGGTTAAACCTTAGGAAATTTCAGACAAGATATGAGAGCAACCCAAAACAATTTAAACAAATATCCTAAATCTTAAAAGTAAAATATCAAAAAAAAAACCCAAAAAACAAAAAAATAAAAAACTGTACATGAGCTCAATAGTTTTTAAATTTGAAAAAAAGTAAACAGGCTTAAAAATATATAAATTTAAATACTAGAATATGTGACTAGAGAGATGGCTCAGTGATTGGGAGCCCTCGTTGCTTTTGAGGATGATCACAATTCTGTTTCCAACACCCAAAGAAGGACACTTATAAACACTAGGAACTCTAGCCCCAGGGGTCTAACACCCTCTTTTGGCATTTACAAGTATATTAATTCATATGCTATATGCTTACACAGACACATAAATAAAAATTTTAAATACAAAATATATAAAAAAGAAAAACCCAGGCTCCAACTCAGAGACTTAGGTGAAATCTCCATTTTCTCTCCTGTGACCTTCTAAGGTGGGACCAGCCAGGAGGCACAGGCCTCAGAAGTGGCAGGGCAGCTGGCACAGGATCCTTTCTACCTCCCTCTTCACCTAGGAGGAGGTACAGCAGATCCACAGCACTCTCTGCCCCTTCCGTGCAAGTGGAGATCCTGTCTCCAGGGTTGGTTCTGACCCCAGGATTCAGGAGGGAACACTGATCCACACACAGCCCTCTGCACACAGGTCTTACCTGAGGAAAGTTGATATCTTAGAAGTGCTGACACAGGCTTATAGACACACAGGAGGAACAAGCTCCAGTCAGAGACAGCAAGAACATCTAACACCAGAGATTAATAGATGGCGAAAGGCAAACGCAAGTATCTTACCAACAGAAACTAAGACTACTTAGCTTCATCAGAACCTAGTACTCCCACCAGAGCAAGTGCTGGATATCCCAAAACACCAGAAAAGCAAGATTTAGATCTAAAATCATATCTCACAATGGTAATAGAGAAGTTTAAGATGAGTATAAATAACTCTCTTAAAGAAATACAGAAGAACACAGGTGAACACATTTAAGCCCTTAAGGAAGAAACACAAAAATCACATAAAGAATTGTAGGAAAGCACAACCAAACAGGTGAAGGAACTGAACAAAACCATCCAGGACCTAAAAATGGAAGTAGAAACAGTTAAGAAATCACAAAGAGAGACAACTCTGGAGATAGAAATCCTAGGAAAGAAGTCAGGAACCATAGCTGCAAGCATCACAAACAGAATACAAAAGATAGAAGAGAGAATCTCAGGTGTAGAAGATACCATAGAAAATATTGGCACAACAGTCAAAAACAAAACAAAACAAAAACAAACAAACAAAAAAACCAAAAAACAAACCACAAAATGCCAAAAGTTCCTAACCCAAAACATCCAGGAAATCCAGGACACAATGAGAAGACCAAACCTAAAGATAATAGGTATAGAAGAGAGTGAAGACCTCCTACTTAAAGGGCCAGTAAGTATCTTCAACAAAATTATAGAAGAAAACTTCCCTAACCTAAAGAAAGAGATGCCCATGAACATACAAGAAGCCTATAGAACCCCAAATAGACTGGACCAGAAAAGAAATTCCTCCCACCACATAATAGTCAAAACACCAAATGCACAAAACAAAACAAAACAAAAAAAGAATACTAAAAGCAGTAAGGGAAAAAGGTCAAGTAACATATAAAGGCAGGCCTATCAGTATTACACCAGACTTCTCGCCAGAGACTATGAAAGCCAGAAGATCCTGCGTTGATGTCATACAGACCCTAAGAGAACACAAATGCCAGCCCAGGCTACTATACCAAGCAAAACTCTCAATTACCATAGATGGAGAAACCAAAGTATTCCATGACAAAACCAAATTTACACAGTATATTTCCACAAATCCAGCCCTTCAAGGGGTAATAAATGGAAAATTTCACCACAAGGAGGGAACTACATCCTAGAAAAAGTAAAAAAGTAATTTTCGAAAAAAAATTAAAAGAAGATGACCACATAAACAGATTTTCAACTCTAACAACAAAAATAACAGGAAACAATAATTACCTTTCCTTAATATCTATTAATATTAATGAACTCAATTCCCCAATAAAAAGACATAGACTATCAGACTGGGTACGTAAACAGGACTGAATATTTTGTTGCATACTGGAAACCCACCTCAGTGTCAAAGACAGAAACTAGCTCAGAATAAAAGGCTGGAAAATAATCCTCCAAGCCAATGGTCCCAAAAGCTGGAGTAGCCATTCTAATACTGAATATAATCTACTTTCACCCTAAAGTGATCAAAAAAGATGAGGAGGGACACTTCATATTCATCAAATGTATGATCTTCCAAGAGGAACTTTCAATTCTGAACCTTTATGCAAGGGCATCTACATTCATACAAGTAACTTTATTCAAGCTCAAAGCACACATTGCAACATGCACAATAATACTGGGAGACTTCAACACCCCACTCTCTGCAATGGATAGATCATGGAAACAGAAACTAAACAAAGACACAGTGAGACTAACAGAAGTTGTGAAACAGAAGGATTTAACAGATATTTAGAGAACTTTTTATCCTAAAACAAAAGAATATACCTTCTTCTCAGCACCTCATGGTACCTTCTCCAAAACTGACCACATAATTGGTCACAGATCAGGTCTCAACAGATACAAGAAGACTGAAGTAATTTCTTATATCCTATCAGATCACCATGAACTAAGGCTGTTCCTCAATAACAACATAA
This sequence comes from Mastomys coucha, assembly GCF_008632895.1. Taxonomy (NCBI): domain Eukaryota; kingdom Metazoa; phylum Chordata; class Mammalia; order Rodentia; family Muridae; genus Mastomys; species Mastomys coucha. The sequence goes on from NW_022196899.1 coordinate 714,627, forward strand.
ACAGTGGAATGCTCACATTCCATAAGTGGAAGCTCAACAACACTCTACTCTATGATAACTTGGTCAAGGAAGAAATAAAGAA
>NW_022196899.1:714718-744747 GCF_008632895.1 Mastomys coucha
ACAATTTGACAGCACATCTGAAAGCTCTAGAGCAAAAAGAAGCAAATTCACACAGTAGGAGTTGAAGGCAGGAAAAAAATCAAACTCAGGGCTGAAATCAACCAAATAGAAACAAAAAGATCTATACAAAGAATCAACCAAACTAAGAACTGGTTCTTTGAGAAAAATCAACAAAATAGATAAACACTTAGCCCAACTAAGTAGAGGCACAGAGACAGTATCCTAATTAACAAGATCAGAAATGAAAAGGGAGACATAACAACAGACACCGAGGAAATCAAAAAATCATGAAAGCCTATACTCAACAAAACTGGAAAACCTGGATGAAATGAACAATTTTCTAGACAGATACCAGGTACCAACGTTAAATCAAGATCCAATTAACAATCTAAACAGCCCCATACTGCTAATGATATAGAAACAGTCATTAATAGTCTCCCAACCAAAAAAGCCCAGGATCAGATGGGTTTAGTGCATAGTTTTTTCAGTCCTTCAAAGAACACCTAATACCAATACTCCTCAAACTATTCCACAAAATAGAAACAGAAGGTACTCTACCGAATTCCTTCTATGAAGCCACAGTTGTGGCTTATACCTAAACCACACAAAAACCTAACAAGGAAAGAAAACTTCAGATCAATTTCCCTTATGAATAACAATGCAAAAATTCTCAATAAAAGTCTTGCAATCTGAATCAAAGAACACATCAAAACAATCATCCATCATGATCAAGTAGGCTTCATCTCATGGATGAAAGGATGGTTCAATATGTGGAAATCCATTAACATAATTCACTACGTAAACAAACACAAAGAAAAAAAACATATGAACATATCATTAGATGCTGAGAAAGCATTTGACAAAATTCAACATCCCTTCATGGTAAAAATCATGGAAAGATCAGGAATTCAAGACTCATACCTAAACATAGTAAAAGCAATATACAGCAAACCAGTAGCCAGCATCAAACGAAATGGAGAAAAACTTGAAGCAATCCCAGTAAAATCAGGGACTGACAAGGCTGCCCACTCTCTCCGTTCCTATCCAAAATTGTACTTGAAATCCTAGCCAGAGCAACTAGACAACAAAAGGAGATCAAAAGGGATACAAATTGGAAAGGTAGAAGTCGAATTATCACTATTTGCTGATGATATGATAGTATACTTAAGTGAGCCCAAAAGTTCCACCAAAGAGCTCCTAAACCTGATAAACTGCTTCAGCAAAGTAGCTGGATATGAAATTAACTCAAGCAAATCAGTGGCCTTCCTCTACACAAAAGATAAACAGGCTGAGAAAGAAATTAGGGAAACAACACCCTTCACAATAGTCACAAATAATATAAAAAACCTTGGTGTGATTCTAACTAGGTAAAAGATAAGCTTGACAAAAACTTCAAGTCTCTGAAGAAGGAAAATGAAAGAGATCTGAGAAGATGGAAAGATCTCCCATGCTCATGTATTGGCAGAATTAATATAGTAAAGATGGCCATCTTGCTGAAAGCAATCTAACGATTCAATGCAATCCCCATCAAAATTCCAACTCAATTCTTCACACACTTAGAAAGAGCAATTTGCAAATTCATCTGGAATAACAAAAAACCCTGGATAGCCAAAACTATTCTCAACAATAAAGGAACCTCTGGTGAAATCACCATCCCAGACCTTAAGCTGTACTATAAAGCAATTTTGATAAAACTTTATGGTATTGGTACAGTGACAGGCAGGTAGATCAATGGAGTAGAACTGAAGACCCAGAACTGAACCCACACACCTATGGTCACTTGATCTTTCACAAAGCAGCTAAAACAATCCAGTGGAAAAAAGACAGCATTTTCAACAAATGGTGCTGGCTCAACTGGCGGTTAGTATGTAGAAGAAGGCAAAATTATCTATTCTTATCTCCTTGTATAAAGCTTTGTCCAAGTGGATCAAGGACTTCCACATAATACCAGATACACTCAAAATAATAGAAAAGAAAGTGGGGAAGAGCCTTGAGCACATAGGCAGGGGGGAAAATTTCCTGAACAGAACACCAATAGCTGATACTCTAAGATCAAGAATCGACAAATGGGACTTCATAAAATTGCAAAGCTTCTGTAAGGCAAAAGACACTGTCAATAGGACAAAACAGCAACCAACAAATTGGGAAAAGATCTTTACCAATCCTATATCTGATAGAGGGCTAATATCCAATACATACAAAGAACTCAAGAAGTTAGACTCCAGAGAAACATATAACCTTATTAAAAATGGGGTACAGAGCTAAACAAAGAATTCTCAACTGATGAATACTGAATGGCTGAGAAGCACCTAAAGAAATGTTCAACATCCTTAGTCATCAGGGAAATGCAAATCAAAAACAACCCTGACATTCCACTTCACACCAGTCAGAATGGCTAGGATAAAAACGCAGGTGACAGCAGATGCTGGAGAGGTTGTGAAGAAAGAGGAACACTCCTTCATTGCTGGTGGTGGTACAACCACTCTGGAAATCAGTTTGGTGGTTCCTCCAGAAATTGAACATAGTTCTACCATAGGACCCAGCTATACCACCCCTGGGCATATACCCAGAAGATGCTCCAACATGTACTAAGGACAGATGCTTCACTATCTTCATAGCAGCCTTATTTATAATATCCAGAATCTAGAAACAACCCAGATGTCCCTCAACAGAGGAATAGATACAGAAAATGTGGTACATCTACACAATGGAGTACTACTCAACTATTAAAAACAATGAATTTATGAAATTCTTGGGGAAATGGATGGACCTGGAGAATATCATCCTGAGTGAGGTAACCCAATTCCAAAATATCACATATTGTATGCATTTTCTGATAAGTGGATATTAGCCTAGATCAGAATACACAAAGTACAAGCCACAAACCATAAGAAACTCAAGAAGAAGGTAGACCAAAGAGTGGATACTTCGTTCCTTCTTAAAAGTGGGAACAAAATACCCATGGAAGGAGTTGTAGAGACTAACAATGGAGCAGAGACTAAAAGAAGGACAATTCAGTGATTGTTCTACCTGTGAATCCTTCCCATATTCATTCATCAAATCCAGACACTATTGTGGATGCCAGCAAGTGCTGGCTGACAGGAGCCTGATGTAGCTGTCTCCTGAGAGGATCTGACAGTACCCAACTAATACAGAAGTAGAGGCTCATAGCCACCTATTGAAGTGAGTACAGGGTCTCCAATGAATGAGATAGAGAAAGGGCCCAAGGAGCTGAAGTGTTTGCAGCCCCCTAGGATGAACAATATGGACTAACTAATACCCTCAGAGCTCCCGGGGACTAAAACTCCAACCAAAGAGTACACATAGTGGGACTAATGGTTCCAGCAGCATATGTATAGCAAAGGATGGCCAAGTTGGTTATCCATGCGAGGAGAGGACCTTGGCCCTGTGAAGGTTCTATGTTCCAGTGTAGGGGAATGCCAGGGCCAGTAAGCAGAAGGTGGTGGGATGGTCTTAGTTTTTGTTTATTTTATTTTATTTTATTTTCAAGACAGGGTTTCTCTGTATAGCCCTGGCTATCCTGGAACTCACTCTGTAGATCAGGCTGGCCACGAACTCAGAAATATGCCAGCCTCTGCCTCCCAAGTGCTGGGACTAAAGGTGTGCACCACCACTGCCTGGCTTATTTTATTTTTTATTTTTATTTATTTTTGGATGGGAACCTGGGAAAGGAGATATTCTAAATAAAGAAAACATCTAATTTAAAAAAAGAACCCTCTATACTATGTATTACATAGAATGATATTTAAATACACCAAAATATGATTGACAATGGAACAATGCTTCCTATGTTACCATAATAGAAGTTTGAATAAAGATTACAAAAACTAATCCAGAAAAAATATCAGACACATTATTATTCAATCTCCCAGCATCTCAAAGTATACTAAAAGAGTAAGAAAAAATACACGTAACATGCCACATTTGAAATATGGGCCACTAAAAAATAAAGACTATATTCAAAAGCTTCTATAAGGAAACTACACACTGTAGCCTGCAAAAAGAACTAGAGTAAGAAAAAAAATAAATACAGCAACATGACTGCTTCGATTACATTCAAAGACAGTCTAGGTCTGTTGGAACTGGCTGAAATGCAGTCATAACAGTGAGTGCAGTATAGTGGAGCTGACATTGTTTGGAGTTCATGTGGTTCAGGGCAAGTCAACAGAGGCAGCTGAAGCCAGAGAATTAGAAGGAGTGCAAAGATTATAACAAATTGTCAGTTTGAGGCTAAAAGAGCAAATTAGTGAGAATCTGAGAGAAGCAAGATTGAATCAATCAGCTTGGAGAGGAGTTTGAGCTGAGTTGAATCAGATAGCCAGTTTGGAAAGATGTAGAAGGGTTGAGCTTATTCACCAGTCAGTCTCTGAGATAAACATTTCATCAGGCTAATATAAGATACATTTCCATCACTCATTTCCTGCATACTTTCTTGGTGTCATGGTCCTTCCTTTCTGTGTTCATCAGCTGTTTAAAAGGACACTTAGCTAGTACTGTGTTCTGCCTGGATGAACATATCTCACCATTACATTTGCTTCATATTATGGTAGGAATATTACTAACATCTCCATTTATACAAGCAGAACCTTTGAGAAGTCAATGAATATGTTCAGAAGTAGATATTAGACAACTTTCACAAACATAGTAAATATGTTTAAGTCACCACATCACTGTTTCTCGGTGAGCATGCTTTTGTATTTACTTGCAAGAAAAGCAGTTTTGAATTAAAAAGAAAGCATTAATTATATTTGTTTTCAGTCAGCCTTAAAAGAAAAGAAAAGAAAAGAAAAAAGTTTTTTAAAAACTCAGTTTGTGTTGCCTATACACTTACTGGAGCGTGATCAAACTCGCAGTAGCCAGTCCCTTAAAGAAAACTGAGTCCTCCCTCACCTGCATCCATTCCTGGTGCCATCAATTGTAGAGAGCTACATTTCAGCATCTTTATTACATTTTTTAAAGAGTTATCTTCAATGGATTTCTGTCTAGGCTATTACTTTTTTGGTAGTGTAGGGAGGGTAGAGATGGTCATGGAAGCCTTCTTTGTCTCTCTCAGTTGTGAGTCTGTAGTCATCGATGTCATGGAAATGGTAGCTTTCTTGCACTTTATGGTCAACAGGAGCACGGATCATGCACAGACATATAGTTTCTGATAACAGGATGGACTGTGGACATCTACATGGTCTCCAGTGTCAACACATGCCACAAACTTAGCATGGTCTCTGGTGGCAGTACAGACCATACTCTACATGTGGATGTCTGTGGGATGTACTACCGAAGGGGGACATATTGATATGAGTGGCCTGTACTGTCTCCTGAGGATCCCCTTCTTAATACCAGAGGATTCAAATCTTATACCACAAAATGGAATCTTAGGACTGAGATAAGAAGTAATAGACAAAGACCATAACAGAAAATCACAACCAATCAAAATGCAGAATTTTAGAGTCTAGTCCCTCTGATACATCTGCAAAAACAACTGTCCCTTGTAAGGACCACAGATCATTGTGGAAGAGGAAGAAGAAAGCTTGAAAGAACCAGAGTTTGCTGTGAAAATTTGTCTCCTGGGAATTTTAGAAACTATACCCAGAAATTCTCACCAATATGGGTCCCTAAGCCTTAGCTGAAGAATAACCCAAGAAGCATACTAATATAGACTGAGAACAGCTCAAACATCGAGAGGTCTCAACCCTATACAATGAGCTCCAGAAAACTAAGAGTTCAGAGTTTCAGAAATAGTAGTCCTCAGAAAAGAGCACATGAATTGATCAACTATTAACAAATGGTCAACCCAGAAAACATGTAGACCAGTAGTATACTGTCCAAGCAGGTTATATTTATGTGTTTAGGATGATATAGCCTTCTAAATGCACATACAAGTGTATGTTACAATACTTAATGAAATAAAAGGCCACGAATTTGAAAGAGAACAAAGAGGATTTAGAGGTAAGAAAGGAAACGGAGAAATGATGCAATTATGTTAGTTGCAAAACATTAAGAAAAAGAAGTAACAACTTCTGCACATAAATGCCTGCCTGATTGAAGATATTTCTGTTAACTTTATTATGTTTTCTTGTTTGTTTGTTTTTACTTGTAGAATATCCTTGTCTCCTTTTTCATTCTCAAATATTTCTTCCAGTATCCCCTGAAGGATTGGCTTGGTGGTCACAAATTCCTTTAATTTTATTTATTATGAAGTTTTTTTTCTTTTTCATTTCTTTATGAATAATAATTTTACAAGATCTAGCTGTATTACTTGCAAATTCAGCCTTTTGAAACTTGTAGAGGACAAGTGCATGCTCCCTTGGCTTTAGAGTCTACACAGACAAATCAGCCATTACTGTTGTTGACCTTCCTTTTTATGGATATTGATTTTTTTTTCTTGCAGCATCCAGCATCATTTCTTTGTTCTATGGATTAGTGTTTAGATTATTATATGACATGAGGAGTTTCCTTTCTGTCCTTGTCGACTTGGTGCTCTGAATGCTTGTTACACTTAGATAGACATCACTTTTTTAAAGCTGGGAAGTTTTCTTGGATAATTTCTGTTGAAAACATTTTCTGTGTCTTTGACATGAGATTCTTCTCTTCTTTACCCATGATTCTTCAGTTTTGTCTTTTTGAAGTATCTCGGAGGTATGTACTTCCATTCATGGTTTTTGTCTGTTTTGTTTTGTAATTTACCATTTTCACTGACCAGTAGTTCAGTTTTCTGACTTGTCTTCATTCAGAGACATACACTAGGTGGAAGAGCTAATCTATACAATGGGGGAAAAGATAGTTGCTAACTATAATCCATGTGAGGAATTGATATCTGTCATTTGTTTTTTTTTTAAAGATTTATTTTATTTATTTTATGTGTATGAGTACACTGTAGCTGTACAGATGGCTGTGAGCCATCACGTGTATGGCTGCTGGGAACTGAACTCAGGACCTCTGCCGGCCCTGCTCGCTCTTGTGTAATTTGCTGCAGCTGTCTTCAAATGAACTGCAAAATAAATAAATAAATAAATAAAAACTAATGCAAACGAAGCAGCCTTTATATAACACATCGCCCTAGTTAGAATGGCTATTCACGTAACAAAACAAAATATCAATGAATACTGACAAGGACATAGGGAAGGGGGAGGCTTTTACACTGTTGGTAGGACTGTAAGCTTGAGCCTCTAGTTTGTAAATCAGCACTAATGGGCCTCAACATAGAGCTATCAACTGACCTAATTGTATCATTTGAGTATAATGCAAGGAATGCTAAACCAATATAGTGAAGAAATATTTTCACTAACTAATTGAAGCAAGAAAGAGAAAGCATTAGAGGAGAGAAGAGACATGCAGAAATGTCAATGGGGAGAAAGCACAATGAGAGCAATGTATAGTACAATAGATCAATTGAAAACAAGTAAATACAAAAAAAGGAAAGGGAATCCATGGCGTTTGAATAACATGTGAAAGATAAACATCCCTCTTGCTTAAATCTTTATTACTGTAGCAACTTTAGGGTTAAGGATTCAAAAATCTTTTTTGTTAATTTATTGAATATTTTCCTTTACTTACATTTCAAATATTTTCCCCTTTCCAGGTCTCTCTTTCGGAAACCTCCTATCCCATTCTCCCTCTCCCTGCTTCAAAGAGGGTGCTCCCTCAACCAGCTACCCACTCCCATTTTATAGCCCTGGCATTTCCCTACATTGGGCCATCGAACACCCTTAGACCCAAGGGCCTCTCCTCCCACTGATGTCAACAAGGCCGTCCTCCCCCACATATTGGGCCAGCGCTATGGGTCTGGCCTGTTGACATTGTTGCTCCCTTCATAGGGCTACAAAGCCCCTCAGCTCCTTCAGTTCCTTCAGTCCCTTCTCAGGAGATAGCCATATCAGAAGATTGAAAAATCTTATTACATTACCTATCAACATCTCCAAAATGCCAACAAGAGTTGAAATGCAATTTTAAAACCTTATATTATTTGTTAGAAAACAATTCTAAAACTATAACAGTTAGATTATATTCTCTTGTTATATACATATATGCATACATAAATATGCATAAATATAATAATGTGAATATATTTACATATATGCCTATTATTTCAAAATTGTTATATTTCATTGTATCCAAAAATTTTACTATTACAAGGGAGGTTGTTCTTAGTCACACTTATTATCTTAAGTTATGTGTAATTCACAGTCAGGTATTGAAAAATTCCTCAGAATTTAGAATTGAATATACATTATGAATTTTCCATGCATTGATCTTTAACTTCATTATTCTCATGGAAAACTCAAAGAATTAGCATTCAGAATTATTGAATCAGAATTTAAAGAGATGATTTAGTTATGACTTTAATGTTAGTTATAAATTATAAAATGTTATGTGGTCCATTTATGCTACATATATAATGAATAGGATGAAGAAAATTAGAGGGAAATAACTTTTCACACCAGTAGTTTTAAAGAATCAAATTTGATATAATCAGTCATTTTTTTCAAAATTAATTACTTACCTAATTAATTAATTTACTTTACATCCCAATTGCAGTTTTCCCTTTCTCCTCTCCTTCTAGTCTTTCTCCTACTCTGCACTCCCCATCTAAATCCACTCCTCCTCAATTTCTCTTCAGAAAAGGGAACATCTCTTGCGATTATTCACCAGTCCTGGCATGTCCAGTTGCAGTAGGACTCTCCTACAGAGCCTAGAAGAGGCAGCTCAGTAGGAGTAAAGGGTACCAAAGATAGACAAAGATAGCAGGTACTGTCCCTGCTCCTGATGCTAGGATTCCCATATGAAGACCAAGCTATACAACTTAACATACGGCTCATTCCTATGCATGTTCCTTTGTTGGTGGTTCCATCTTGGTGAGGCCTTACAGACACAGGTTAGCTGCTTTTGTAGGTTGTTTTTTTATTTTTGTGGTGTTCTTGGCCCCTCTATCTTCTATATCCTTTCTTCCCCTCTTCTTTAGTATTGCCCAAGCTCATCCTAATCTTTGGCTGTGGATTTTTGTATCTGTTTCCATCAGTTGCTGAATAAAACCACCGTTAATGATAATTATACATGGCTCCTGTCCGCGAGTATATGAGAATATCATTAGCAGTGTCAGGGGTGGGCTCCCTCTCATGCCATGGGTCTCAAGGTAGATCAGTCATTGGATGGCTATTCCCTAAATTTCAGCTCCATCTTTACCCTTGCACATCTTGTAGGCAGGTACAATTTGTGGTCTAAGATTTTGTGGCTGGGTTTGTATACCAATCCCTCCATTGGAAGTCTTGCATCATTACAGGAAATGGCTAGTTTAGGCTTCTTATCCCTCATTACTAGGAGTCTTAGCTAGGTTCACCCTTGTAGATTTTGGGGGGTTTCCTTTGCCCTAGGTTGTAGCTTATCCCAGAGATGTCCCCACATTCCAGTTGTCTATCCAGGCACTCTTTCCTTCCATGCTCTCACCCACAATTCCTCCTCTTTCCATCCGTACTTCCCCCCACCAAACACAACATCTATTATGTTTCCTCTTCTCAGTGAGATTTGAGCACTCAACCTTGATCACATCTTGTTACTTAACTTCTTTGGGTTTGTGGATTGTCACATGAATATCATTTACTTGATGGGGAATATTCATTTATAAATGAGTACATGCCATATTTGCCTTTCTGGGCATGAGGTACCCCACTCAGGAGGAGCTCTCTAGTTCAATCCATTTGCTTGAAAATTTAATAATGACATTATTTTTAATAGCCAGATAGTACTCTTTTATGTAAATGTACCACATTTTCTTTACCTATTTTTTGGTTGAGAGGCACACATTTCGTTTCTAGTTTCTGAGTATTATAAATAAAGCATCTATGAGCATAGCTGAACAAGTGCCCTTGTGGTGTGCTGGAGCACTCTTTCACTATATGCACAGGAGTGGCATATCTGCGTCTTTAGGAAGTTTCTGTCCAGCTGTCTAAGGAACTGGCAAAATGATTTCCAAAAGGCAGTGCAAGTTTGTATTTCCACCAGCAATGGAGTAATGTTCTTTTATTTAACATCCTTACTAACATGAATTGCCCCTTGAGGATTTTTATTAGGCATGCTCTTTATTTACATTTCAAATGTTATCTCCTTTCCTTGTTTCCCTTCTGAAAACCCACCCACTCCTGCTTCCTGGTCCTGGCATTCCCCTACACTGGGGCATCGAGCCTTCACAGGACCAAGGATCTCTCCTCCCACTGATGTCCAAAAAGGACATCTATTGCATAAACAGCTGGAGCCATGGGTCCCTCCATGTGTACTCTTTGTTGGTCGTTTAGTCTCTGGGAGCTCTGGGATTCCTTGTGGGTTTATATTGTTGTTCCCCCTATATGGCTGCAGACCCCTTTAGCTCCTTTGGTCCTTTCTCTAGCTCCTCCATTGGGGCCCCTGTGATGAGTCCAATAGTTGACAGAGAGCATCCTCTTCTGTATTTGTGAGGCACTGAAAGAGCCTCTCAAGAGACAGCTATATCAAGCTCCTGTCAGCAAGCACTTGTTGGCATCCACAATAGTATCTGGGTTGGGTAACTCTACATTGGATGGATCCCCAGGTGGGGCAGTCTCTGAATGGCCTTTCCTTCAGTCTCTGCTACACACTTTGTCTTTGTATTTCCTCTCATGGGTATTTTGTTCCCCTTCCTAAGAAGAACCTAAGTATCCATTCTTTGGCCTTCCTTCTTGAGCTTCATGTGGTCTATGAATTGTTTCTTGGGTATTCTGAGCTTCTAGGCTAGTATCCACTTATCAGTGAGTGCATACCATGTGTGTTCTTTTGCGATTGGGTTACCTCACTCAAGATGATATTTTCTAGTTCCATCCATTTGCATAAGAATTTCATGAATACATTGTTTTTGATAGCTAAGTATTACTCCATTGTGTAAACATACCCCATTTTCTGTATCCATTCCTCTGTTAAAGACATCTGGATTGTTTCCAGGTTGTGGCTATTATCAATAAGGCTGCAATGAACAAAGTGGAACATGTGTCCTTATGACATGTTGGAACATCATCTGAGTATATGCCCAGGAGTGGTATAGCTGGGTATTCAAAGTAGTACTATGTGCAATTTTCTGAGGGACTGCCAAACTGATTTCTAGAGAAGTTGTACCAGCTTACAGTCCCACCAGCAATGGAGGAGTGTTCCTCTTTCTCCACAACCTCTCCAGCATCTGTTGTCACCTGAGTTTTTGCTCTTAGCCATTCTGACTGGTGTGAGGTGGAATCACAGGATTATTTTGATTTGCATTTCTCTAATGACTAAGGATGTTGAACATTTCTTTTCTTTTAAGATTTATTTATTGTACACTGTAGCTATCTTCGGATACACTAGAAGAGGGCATCAGAAAACACTACAGGTGGTTGTGAGCCACCATGTGGCTGCTTGGATTTGAACTCAGGACCTTCAGAAGAGCAGTTGGTGCTCATGCCCACTGAGATATTTCTTTAGGTTCTTTTCAGCCATTCGATATTCCTTACTTGGGGATTCTTTGTTTAGCTCTGTACCCCATTTTAGTAGGGTTATTTGGTTCTCTTGAGTTTGTCTTCTTGAGTTCTTTGTATATATTGGATATTAGCCCTCTACTGAATGTAGAATTCTTAAAGGTCTTTTCCCAATCTGTTGGTTGCTGTTTTGTCCTATTGACAGTGTCCTTTGCCTTACAGAAGCTTTGTAATTTTAAGAGGTTCCATTTGTCAATTTTTTTTTTTTGATTTTTCAAGACAGGGTTTCTCTGTGTAGCCATAGCTGTCCTGAAACTCACTCTGTAGACCAGGCTGGTCTCGAACTTTCAGAAATCCACCTGCCTCTGTCTCCCAAGTGCTGAGATTAAAGGCGTGTGCCACCACTGCCTGGCTATTTGTCAATTCTTGATCTTAGAAAATAAGCTATTGATGTTATGTTCAGAAAAATTTTCCCTGTGCCCATGTGCTCAAATCTTTTTCCCATTTTCTTTTCTATTAGTTTCCCTGTAACTGGTTTTATGTGGAGGTTCTTGATCCACTTAGACTTGAGCTTTGTACAAGAAGACAAGAAGGGATTGTTTTTCATTCTTCTACATGCTGACCTCCAGTTGAACCAGTACCATTTTTTTGAAAATGCTGTCTTTTTTTCCACTGGATGGTTTTAGCTCTTTGTCAAAGATCAAATGACCATAGGTGTGTTGGTTCATTTCTGGATCTTCAATTTTATTTCATTGATATACCTGTCTGGCAATTTACATATACCATGTAGTTTTTATCACTATTGCTCTGTAAAAGAGCTTGAGGTCAGGGATGATGATTACCCTTGAAGGTCTTTTATTGTTGAAAACAGTTTTCAATATCCTAGGTTTTTCGTTACTCCAGATGAATTTGCAAATTGTTCTTTCTTACTTACTCATTTTTACTGTATTAATTCTGCCAATCCATGAGTGTGGGAGATCTTTCCATCTTCTGAGGTTTTCTTCAATTTCTTTCTTCAGGTACTTGAAATTCTTGTCATATAGATCTTTCACTTGCTTAGAGTCACACCAAGATGTCTTATATTATTTGTGACTATTGTGAAGGGTGTCATTTCCCCAATTTCTTTCTCGGCCTGGCCTGTTTAACCTTTGTGTAGAGGAAGGCCACTGATTTGTTTGAGTTAATTTTATATCCAGCTACATTCCTGAAGGTGTTTTTCAGGTTTAGGAGTTCTAGGTGGAATTTTTGGGGTCACTTAAGTATACTATCATATCATCTGCACATAGTAATAAATTGACTTCTACCTTTACAATTTATATCCCTTTGTTCTCCTTTTGTTGTCTAGCTGCTCTGGCTAGGACTTCAAGTACAATATTGAATAGGTAGGGAGAGAGTGGGCAGCCTTGTGTAGTCCCTGAATTTAATGGGATTGTTTTGTTGTACATTTCTTTTACTATGTATAGGTATGGGTCTTGGATTCCTGATCTTTCCAAGACTTTTATCATGTAGGGGTGTTGGATTTTGTCAAATGCTTACTCAGCATATAATGAAATGATCATGTGGTTTTGTTCTTTGAATTTGTTTATATAGTGGATTACTTTGATGGATTTCCATATATTTAAGCATCCCTGCATCCCTGGGATGAAGCCTACTTGATGATGATGAATGATTGTTTTGATGTGTTCTTTGATTCAGTTTGCGTTAATATAAAATGAATATTTTTGCATCTATATTCATAAGTGAAATTGCTCTGAAGTTCTCTTTCCTTGTTGGGTCTTTGTGTGATTTCAGAATCAGAGTAATTGTGGATTTATAGAATGAATTTGGTAGTCTTTCTTCAGTTTCTATTTTGTGGGATAGTTTGAAGAGTATTGGTATTAGGTCTTCTTTGAAGGCCTGATAGAACTCTGTACTAAACCCATCTGCTCCTTGCCTTTTTTTTTTTTTTTTTTGGTTGGGAGACTATTAATGACTCCTTCTATTTCTTTAGGGATTGTGGGACTGTTTAATATGTTTTATCTGATCCTGATTTAACTTTGGTACCTGGTATCTGTCTAGAAAATTGTGTATTTCCTACAGATTTTCCAGTTTGTTGAGTATAGGTTTTTGTAGTAGGATCTGATGATTTTTTGGATTTCCTCAGTTTCTATTGTTATGTCTACCTCTTCATTTCTGATCTTGTTGATTTGGATACTGTCGCTATGCCGTCTGGTTATTCTGGCTAACGGTGTATCTCTCTTTGCTGATTTTCTCAAAGAACTAGCTCCTTGTTTGTTTGATTATTTGTATAGTTCTTTTTCTTTCTACCTGGTTAATTCCATCCCTAGCTTGAATTTTTTATCTTAGCCATTCTGACGATGTATGTTGGTGTCTCAGTTTTGTTTTGATTTGCATTTTACTGATGACTAAAAGTGTTGAACATTTCTCTAGGTGGTTATCAACTGTTAGGTATTCCTTTGTTTTAAATTGTTTGATAATAATACAAAATATTAAATAACCCATTTTAGTTTGGTTTTTGGTTTGTTGCTGTTTAGTTTCTGGAGTTCTTAATATATCTTGGATATCAGTGCTCTGAGGGACATGGAGTTGGTGAAGATATTTTCCCATTCTATAGGCTGCCATTTTGTACATTTGAAGGTATTCTTTGCAATAAGGAATCTTTTTAGTTTTATGAGGACCAATTTATTAATTGTTGGTTTTCTGTTCAAGAAATTGTGTCCTGTATGAATGCAATCCATGCTACTTCCCAATGCCCTTTTTTTTTTAATATCAGTTTTAGAGTATTTGGTTTTATATTGAGGTGTTTTGGTCCATTTGTACTTGAGATTTGTGCAGGGTGATAGAAATGAATTCATTTGAATTCTTCTAAATGCTGACATCCAGTTAAATCAATACCATTTGTAGAAGATGAATTTTTTTTTTTAGGAAAAGAATATGACAAGTTTGTTTACATTACTGATTGTATTGAGATTTTTTTAAAATCTGCTAAAAACACGATCCTCTAAATGTTCAAAACTACTCCATAATTATTCTGTGAAATATATGTTCTCCTGATGGATAATTGAGCTGCATTTTTTTTTACTATTACTACACTGATGGGAGATGATGAAATAGTTTACATACTATGTGCAAGAAAGATGTATAGAAGTATATAATTCTAAATTATTAAGAATACTTTTTTAAATCATTAATTATAATTTATATTTTCAGAGAACCTGGATAAGGAAAAAATGCCTTATATATTTTACTGAGATATATTACATGGCTTCTTGAAAATACTAAACTGAGGAAAAGGGTGGCCAAAAAGTTAAGTGTAAATATTTGTATAAAGATAAATAAAATTGCAATTTTAAATAGTATATGAATATTGGTATTATGCAACAGTGTGTACTACTTTATGAGTTTAATCTAAATAATGTTAGTTCTATATTTCATTTTCCCTGTAGTTTTTCTGGGTCCCACTTTTTATATGCCAATCCATTGGAACATGCCAATAGCTACATCATTAAAGAATCTGTACATTCAGCAAAAGGCGATTATCTTTCATTTGCTGAATCAAATGAGAAAAGTCATATATTGGGTGCTCTGCAAAATACTCATTTTGAAGTCTATCCTCCTTGAGGACTACATGTTGTATCTCTCTTTGCCAACCTTTTCTATAACATTCATCCACTACTTGCTTTTTCCTCTGTTCATTCATTAAATACACCCTGAAGCCTTTTTTCACTAGTTCCATCTCTTCTCTGACTTTGCTGGCTCTCAAGCTACTTTGATTCTAGCACATTAGAGAATCTGACAAATTTTAGGGTTTCTTCCTTGAAGAAAAACATCCTTGGAGTAGAAATATTAAAAAAAAAAAGATCCATAAAATAGAGAGAGAAACTTGGATAGGTTCCCCCCAAATCACTGGAAGTTGGCCCTTATAAAGATGTTCTCTAATTCCGTATGCATATATGGTTTCAGTGACGACAGTCTTTATTGTTCTACATCGCTCTTTCAAAGAATACCCATAATAAGTTACTTCCTATAGCTCTTTTGGAAAGTCAAGCTAATATCTGAAGTTCAGAATATACCTGTAAGTAGGTAGCTCATCATTAGAAAGCCAGCTATGGTGTTTGCTCAATGGTCCCATATCCACTTTGTTTTTTCTGTTTTGTTTTGTCTTCAATCTGTTTTGAATTTATTTTTGTACAAAATGCAGTATGGGGCCTTTTTTTAATCCTCTCATATGGGATTTTTTTTTTTGTTGTTGTTGTTCCTTCAACACCATCAGTGAGAGTCTGTCCTTGTTCAATATATGTGCTTGATTCCTTCAGAAAGGATCGGCTGATAGACGCTGTGTGTCTTGCTTATGGTTCTCATGTCCTATTTCACTGGATTATGCTTTCTCTGGCAATGCCATTCTGCTTTTTTGCTATGGCTCTGTAGTATAGTTTGACATTAAGTGTTGTGACAACTGCAGCAATGCTTTTCCTGCTTCATGTTGCTTTGGGTAGTTGATGTTTTTTGTACTTCTGTATATACTTTAGGACCTTTTTATCTACTTCTGTAAAGCTTGAGAGAGACTGTCTTGAATCTATGATCACTTTTGATAATATACGCATTTTCTCAACATTGATTTGGCTAATCCATAAACATAATGGTTCTTTCCATTGTCTAGTGTTTTTTTCCAATTTCTTTTCTTTTCCTTTTCCTTTTTCAGTGTTTTGAAGCTTTAATTTTATATTTCTTCACTTCCTAGGTTATTTGTTCCTAATTATTTAACTTTTGAAGCTGTGTAATCAGGACCCATAGCCACTTTGAAGTATAGTCTCTATTATTGTATCATTTTTGAAAAATATATTTGTAGCTTTTGCATAAATATACAAAAAAATTTTGTACTTTAACACAAGTGCATCATTCTCCCTTTACTTTTTCTTTCTTCAAACCCCATTATATATCCCATACCTTGTTCTATTTCAACTTTCTGGCCTCATTCTCCTTAATGTTGTTGTTGCTGTTATGATTGTTGTCGTTATTGTCCGTGTTTATGTCTCTGTGTGTATTTATAAGCAGATAAGTACAACCTCCCCATTAAATATGTTACTTCTATGTATATAGTTACAAGGCTGATCAGCTGTTATTGGATGATCAATATGTGTGTTCTTCCTTTGGGAATGCTATTTCTTGTGCTGTCAGCATTCCTTAACTGGCTGTATTTCTTTGTCGAGGCTTTTTGAATGTCTCCCCTTCCACATTAGCATGTCTATGGGTGTCTTTATTTTTCATGTTACATTTGGAAAGCCATATCGGTGAGATTGAAACTTCCACTGTATTGCATGCCAGAAAAAAAAATAAGTATTACTACCACAATAATTTTATTGATACTTTCAGAATTTCTTTTTTATTAGATATTTTCTTTATTTAGATGTCATATGACTTCTCCTTTCCCAGTTTCCCCTTCCCCCCAAAAATCCAGACCAACCCCCCCAAAAAACAACAACATACCCCTGTTGCCTCCCCCTCCCCCTGCTTGCCACCCCACCCTCTCCCAATTATTGACCCTGGCATTCCCTTACACTGGGGCACAGAACCTTCACAGGGCCAAGGGCCTCTCCTCCCATTGATGCTCGACTTTGCAATCCTCTACTCCACACATGCTGCCAGAACAATCAGTCCTTTCTTCATCTCCTTGCTCTATTCCTTGCATGTCTAATGCTCAGCTTCCTATCCCTCCCAGCTCCATATTCTCTCTAATTTTCTCTTTTTCCTTTGAAATTGATTCTTGCCCTTGTTGTAGTTACTATTACTATCCTAAAACACAACATGACCAAAAGCTAGGTGGAAAGGAAAAAGGGCTTATTGGTTTACCCTTCTGTAGCACAGTCTATCACTGAAAGATGTCAAGACAGGAACTCAGACAGGGCAGGTACCTGGAGGCATGAGCTGATTCAGTGCCCATGGAGGGATGAGGATTACTGACTTGCTTATACTTTCTTGGTCTATTTCTTTTTATTATTAATTAATATGTTATTTATTAACAGCCATATTGTTGCTATCCTCCTAGGCCAACCTTGCAGAGTTCCTCCCCTCCTTCCCTTCTCCTTTGCCTCTGTGAGGGTCACCCCACCCCTGCTGCTATCCTCCCACCCTGGGCTATCAAGTCTCTACAGGATTAAGTGCATCCTCTCCCACCGAGGCTAGAGGAGAAAGACCTTTGCTATATATGTGCTGAGGGTCCCTTGCCAGCCCATGTATGATCTTTGGTTGGTGACTCAGTATCTGTGAACTCCCAGAAGTCCAGGTTAATTGACACTATTGGACAGCCTATGGGATGTCCCTCCCCTTCAGTTCTCTCAATCCTTCTCCCAACTCTTCCAGAGGTATCTGAACTCTGTCAAATATTTGGCTGTAAATCTTTGCACCTGTCTAAGTCAGCTGCTGGTAGATTCTCACAGAGGAAAGTCAAACCAGGCTCCTATTTGCAAGCAATAGTAATAATAGTGTTAGGGATTGGTGACTGCCTTTAGCAGCCCAGTAGCACCACCACCAGGGTACTCTCAGATCAATCACCAATTAAGAAAATATTCTAAAGACTTGCCTGAAGCCCAATCTTATGGAGGCAATTTTTTTTTTTCAGTTAAGGTTACCTTTTCTCAAATGACCCTAACTTCTATAAAGTTAATGCAAAACTAGCTAGCGAACATATATATTAATATATAAGTAGAACCCAAATGAGTTCATTTAGGTTTACACATATATAAATGATTTTAAGGGTATTCACTTGATATTGAATAATCAACTAGGGGATGTATTTCTGGGAAAGTCTAATTTTCTCTTTCAGCAGTCATTAACTGTTTCACACACTTAATCTAGGAGGTAGAACTTTCTGAGATTTTCCCCCTCTATATTGGTATGTCTACTGATGTTATCACTCTTCATGTCTCATTTAGGCAGCCACATTGGCATTTCCTGGTTGCAGCTTCCCAATCCTATTGAGAAAATATAATCTTGCAGCACATCTTCTGCTCCTTTGGCTCTTCTGTCACCTCATCTATGAGGCTCTTTAAACCTTAATTATAGGGGTTGTGTTGTAGAAGTATCAAGTGGGACTAGGTTAACCATGGTTATTCATAGCATTTTGACTAGCTATGGCTTTCTGTAATGGTCTCTATCAGAATGAAAAAGGAACCTTTTTAAATGAGACCATGACAGCTAAACTTATGTGTGGGTATAAGGATAAATATTAATAATGCAGCTAGAGATTATTCTGGTTTGGGAAAGTGGCAGGAATATGTTCTCCTCTAGATTAAATGACCTCGTCAGCTATGCGTAGTGGAGTAGGTTCCTAATATCAGGCATGAATTCCTTCCTCTTAAGTGTGCTTTAAGTCCAAGAAGACAGTCATTAGCTATACCAAAGATATAAGTGCCACTATTGCATTTTTAACATCAGACAACAATACTGTCCATTTTTTTATGATTCACAGGCATCACATTCACATCTGGCTAGGACTATTGATTTTTTTCTCCTTTAGCAGCTTGCACCATGCACTCAGATACTGAATGCTAGTTCCTGGGTAGGAAGTTCCCATGTTAGATCCTACGACTTATCTCCAAGTGGAACCAGTGTTCCAAGTGATTAGTGTCTTTAATAATAAGACCTTACCTTCAAATACTTGGGTGCAGCCAAAAGCAATAGCAGAAGCCTATATTGTTTTTGAAGGTTTCTTGGAATTCTCTAATGAAAAACTCAAAAGGAGATGTCTCATGTCTGGCACTGGTGTTTTTGTTATATAGTGTATAGATTTTCAGGGGGATCATAAATATTTTTGTATATATTTTATCATTGTGATTTTCTTGACAGGTAGCCTAAAGCCAGTATGAATTACATGCCAGTGCTAATCTGTATTAGTGTATCATATATACATGTAGAATCAATTATAATTTTTCTAAGAATGATAAACCACTTCATAATTGTTTCTATTCTAGATACATACAATATTTTAATTTTTGTAAATGAATACATACAAATCTGTCATGAGAGATAATATAATCTAACTTCCAAGTTATCTTAAAGTTATTTTATATGTTTTAAAATGTCACATAAGTTTGCAATAATATTGTAATTCCTTATAGGCTTCTTGTCCTATAATTACTTCATTGAATTAGTATCTTCTATCTCCTAAATTTATGTCCAGCCAAATCTGTCTTGTGTTGTTAGATCACTGTATATTACTACAATCCATTGAAAAACAAAACTGTGAAAAGAAGGTTTCTAAGAATGTTTCTATTTGATGTAATTTTCAAACATATTAGATTCTATTTTCTCTAAGCTGAGGACTTTTTTCATGTTTCTTATTTAAGAAGTTTCTATTTCAAATGCAAGAATGGCAGAGAGATACATGATTTTAGAAACCCAGTCTTTTTTTAGTCTTACTTTATCTTTTCTTTCATGACACTGATTAATTTGCTTTTTCAAATATGAAATTTTTTCATAGAAATTCCTAAAATATTTTCAAGAATATTTTATCCCTAATATTTAAATGGAAAGCATTGAATATGTAGCTTTCTTATGGGCAAATGTTTTGCCTGGATGAAGAATTACTAATCACTTTGAATTACAGGAAAAATGCCATTAGCTGTGTCTTAACATTTGTTCTTCTGGAAGCTGCAAGACAGTTCCAGTTCCAGGAAGATACTCTCCTGAATGGCTACTCCACAGCAATCAGTTTCCTCTCTGCCAATGCGTATATCTTTTTTTTAAATATATATATTTAAAAATAATATATATTTGCATAATATATATGCTATATATTATATATGTGTATATATACACACATATATTTTATGAGATTGTTTTATTTACATTTCAAATTATTTTATTTACATTTCAAACCCTTTTCTGGTTTCCCCTCTGAAAATCCTCTATCCCCTCTGCCCTCCCCCTGCTCACCAACCCACCCACTCCCACTTCTAGGCCCTCACATTCCCCTACACTGGGGCATAGAGCCTTCATAGGACCAATGGCCTCTCCTTCCATTGATGATCAACAAGGCCATCTTTTGCTACATATGCAGCTGGAGTCATGAGGACCACCATGTGTACTATGGTTTAGTCCCTGGTAGCTCTGGGGGTACTAGTTAGTCCACATTGTTGTTCCTGCTATAGGGCTGCAAACCCCTTCAGCTCCTCCATTGAAGGCCCTGTGCTCAGTCCTATGCTTACATCTTAACATCCATTTAGACATAGTCCTGCAATTTAAACACTTGGGGCCAAGATCTTGGTTTCTTTATTCTTTTGTCCTCTGCACTTTGTGCAAAACCTAGTTTACACTTTATAACTAAGAGTTAAAATCTTTTATATCTATTTATAACATTTAACTATTTTATCTGCTATGAATAAATTACTTCTTTTGAAAAATTTAAAAAATCAGATATGCCTATACATGTTCCATGGTTTTTATTCATGAATAGCTTTTTCTAAGTATAATTCTATTTCTTTTTCATTGTTTTGTAACTACTTCAAAAATTTTTAACATACCTATGCATAGCCTGATTTGAGGAAGTGTCATTCACCCAGGGAAATGTAGCTTAGACAAGACAGGGATTCACATACCCCAGGAGACTACACCCTACCACAGCAATATGTTAACCCCCTGCCAGTTCCTATTTTCTCTTCTCAAGAATTACAAACCTCACTTCCTCAGGGTATACTGTCCTTTGTCTGTACATCAAGGGTTAAAACTCTGCTTCTAATTTGTAATTTCTAGGGCCATATCTCAACAAGATAGATCAGGTGTTATTGAAATGGCATTTACATCTCTATGAATAAAAATAATATAATAGCACAATATTTAATGTTATAAAAGCATTTGAGTTAGTTCTCAGCACATTAAAAGAAATCCCCTTCATAGCAATTCTGTGAATCACTTGCTTGGTCTTCGTTGTAGACTCTCTTATTATTGTAAGCTTTAATAACACTTGATCTATATGCATATATTTCAAAATATTCATTTCTGTTAGGAAAGAAAAACAAGGGTAGCAGTTTTTCTTATAGAATAGAACATTCATAGAATGAAGACTGACTGTTAAATCTTGATTTTTTTATCCCCTTTGTGAAAGCAGTCCCTGTTATTAATGTATATTATTACTTCAAGTATGTCAGAAAAAGAAACAAACAGGGAAAGGCAGGAATTTTCCCCCCTAATTCACTTTGCCTAGCCAGTCAAATGTAACAAAAAATTATTCAGTGGAAAAATATAATTTTCTGTCATCTCTGTCATCCACTGATAACAAAGCTATAGGCTAATATGTTTTGATATGTTTGTCACTCAGTTATCATGTGACCTTTCATGCTTTCATTAATACAGTGGAGGGACAGAGCAAGGTACATGGAAATAAGTGTGTGAAGAAATCAGATGACTTCTCTAACAACCAACGGTCAGTCCCAGCCATTTATGCTTTTATCTAGAAGTGCCCTGACTGAGGAAGAGGAACCCTTATTAAAATTTGATATTACTATCTAGGTTCTGCCACATAGAATTTGCAACTTTAGCAATGATGGGAATCCTGGAGGGTTAATAAATCTCCCTTTGAATTATGATATTAATATAATGCAGTATGCCTGTTCAGATACTCTGAGCACACATATGAAAAAAAAATGCATCCTAACATCTGAACATTGCCTATTAATCATCCTCTGATTTGGAGAACGTAGAAAGTACATTAAAATATTATGGCTAAGATTGTTCTGTGTATGTTTAGCCAAAACTATTGATATTTCTAAGTATAGATAAACCATAATAATTTGTGGTACCAGAACACAGAAGTTTAATTTATTTTGTGTTTTCCTTAATGATAAATGATAGCAGGTTTAAATTTATTGCAGCCTAACACCATTCTTGACAATAGTCTGGTTTTCAGGTTGCCCTTAGAAGCC
The DNA here is from genome assembly GCF_008632895.1 of Mastomys coucha. Classification (NCBI taxonomy): domain Eukaryota; kingdom Metazoa; phylum Chordata; class Mammalia; order Rodentia; family Muridae; genus Mastomys; species Mastomys coucha. The sequence goes on from NW_022196899.1 coordinate 737,103, forward strand.
GGACTGTTAAAATTCCAATACAAACTAATTTATACTTGACATTAATGAGTTAAGAAATATTTTATGTAGTACATCTGGGCATGGGAAGAATTTTACAGGGTTATACTAAAATGAAATTAGGTTTGAATACTACTATCAGCACAAAAATGAAAAATCTTTCCACAGTCTTAGCTAAGTGCTAGAATGCAGCTCCAGGTTTTAATATTTATGTTAAGAAAACCACTTTTGCTTTCCTTTACAGCACATGAAAATAGGATATCATAAAGGCAAAGTATTAGTATTTAAAATATGCACATCTATTAGTTATGAAAAATAGTTTGTTATAAAATTATTTGCATTAACCTAAAACACATCTTATTAAATAACAACAAAAATAATGATTCTGTCATTATTACTTTGAAGACTATATTTAAAATACAAATAAATCAGAAAATGACCTTTGCACAAGGGAGAAAACAAGTAAGGGTGACAGTTTTATATAGAAGAATTTTTAAGTAGGTCCCAAAGAGACTGTGAACATGTACAATGGTTTCTTAAATCTTATTACACTATGTATTATGTATGTTTCAAAGTATTCTTAGCATCAAAAATGGTATTTGTTTAGTAATTGAGTAACAACTAGCCTGATGATATTTTAAAATTCATTTTAGTGTTAATTTTGCTTATTTTTATGTTTACCAATATGGCAAAATAACAAGATCCTCATATAAATAATCAACTTGTGAGTGAAAGCCATGTGTATGCATTTATTGGAAATATAATTTATATATATTGTGAACATTATTAGAAATACTTTATTGCATTTTTAAAAATTTATTATATTGTGGTTTTATTTCTTTTGAAATATACTTGTATATAATAGGAACACTGCACTTAAACCTGTCACTTTTTAATTATCTCTAGATTGAAATTGTTGATAGTCTTATTATTTAAGTATCAGATTTAAATGTATATTTATGTGCATGACATACTTATGAAAATATACAGAACAGTTCTGTAAAATGCATAAATAAATGCAGTCCTGCTAATTGATAAAGAATTTAAAAATTATCTTTGTAACATTTATTTCATTACATGCATTCTAACAAATTTCATTAAAATACATACTGAAATAAAATTATATAAACTGCAAGATTTGATTTTTTAGAATATGACACATAAAATAAATCCTTTTAATATAATTTTCAGGCCCCACTTTGTTCTTTCAATATACTATACCCAAACAGGAATTTGATAACATGAACTTTTGTATGAGTTATTTATAAAGAAAAATATAACTTTAGCCTCAGAGGGCAGAACCAGTTGCAGGGTCAAAGAGGATTCAGTGTATGCTATGCTCATCCCACAAATTCAGTGAGCATATTATTCACTAAAGCAAATTTTACAAAATTCAATTTTCATTTATGTCACAAGAAGATGATAAGATGGTTATAAAAAACATTGGAATAGCTTGGGGAAAACAAAATGAATGGAATACTCAGTCCAAGAAGGTTTCTATCTTTCAGATGTATGAAAAAACACAGTTCAAGAAATTCACATCAGTTCTTTCCAGAAGGTAATTCTAAATGGCTTAGCATCTCAGAGATGTTAACTCAATACGTATATGCCTCCCTAATTACCTTTTAAGGCAGCTTATGGAAATAGATTGTCATCAGCATGACTTAATTGAATTTGGTTTTCCTTGATATATAAATCTTAAAAAACAAAATATACTAATTTGCAGAATTGGTTACATGTTACAAACTGCTAGAGATGTTGTTTTGTTTTGTTTGTTTGATTTTTGTTTGTTTGTTTTTTCCCCTAATATTGACAAGAACACCTATGTGGAGGGCTAAGCTAAACAGAAGAGCAAAATTCTAAGTTTAAGCATCACATGCAGAATTACCTGGAAATTTTTTTAGTGCTCTTATTATAATGGCAACATTTTATAAAGCTATGATATTGATACAATTTTAACATATTTCTAGTGATCATATGAGAGCATGCATAGCAGAAAATAATGATTCTCAGTCTGGTATTTCTGTTTGCATATAAATACAGCTGGAATCACAAACAAAGCCAGCAACCTCACATACTTGCCTTCAGTGGTAAAGGATGGAAAGCCTGCCTGCTACCAATCAGCAAGTGGTTGCTATGGTTACAAGGTCAGGAAATATGCCTTTTCCCCAGTTGTCCAGGGTTTGCACATGTCACTTTTGAAACTATGAATTTTATATACAGGTCAGGAGATGCATACCAAAGAAATAAACAACGAACTCTCCCATTATGACAGCTAACATTCAAATGTCCTTGGATTTTTAGAAAATATCTAGGCAAATACATTGTTATTTTGAATAAAGCAGGTTTTCATTGTTTCACTTATATGTCGTATAATATATGTGGAATGACAAGTTTTTATGTAATGAAATTTTACATTGCAGCTTCAAATTGTTTCTTAGTATTCTAAGCATATACCAACAATTTGTTTATTAAGTGTTATCATTTTCTCTCCAAACCTATTATATTTTAAAGAAGACCTTTAGTATATTACAAAAATATAAGGCATAGAACCTGAAAACATTGTATAAAGACTCGTTTCCTAGACTATTATATTTTTTTTAGTTTCTTGCTTAAAGTACTGCTGGTATGCTATTTTTTTAAGGAAAAATGTTTCAGGGATTACCAATGCCAAGTTTGTGAGATTTTAAAAATACTGTTATTTAAAGGAAAATTATAAATTAGCAAGGAATGAAACAATAAGTTTGTGAATCATAGAAAAAAATTTATTGGATTAACTAGTCACAGATCTCTCAAGGGAATTGTGCTTTGCAGTATAGAATGGGAAATTTTGTAGTGCATATTTAAGAATCACCTATGTTCATTTTTTTATAATTTGTTACTAATCTATTACTACCAAAATCATCTATTTTAAATAAACATTAAGTGTGGTTATAGAGTTGGAACTTATAAGAATGATTATTATTCCTTTTTCAAATTTGTATCGTTTCAGGAAGCTGCTTGGGATAAAGGATAAAGGATAAAGCTGCTTAGAGGAAAATGATGTAGTTCTTTGCAAAGCACAAGGTGGCTTGTGCATTAGCTCTGTAAATACATATATTTGTATACAAGAATTCCTATTTTCAAAAGACTTGATGGGATGCCTGTCCAAACTCAAGTTTGAGTAATTTATTTCATTAAAATAATAATGTATATTTTGTCATCCATCTCAAACTCTGTAAAGACGTTATCACTTATACATGATTAAATACAATTAGAGGCATCACAGCGTGGGAGGAATCACACATACTTTCTAAAGCAGAGGTCTCTGATTTTTCAATAAGAAATTTATCCTATTTTACATTAATTGAGGTTGAAAGCTTTAAAAGACTCTGCATCTGCAACACAGTGGGCAACAACATGGCTCTTGCCTTTTGTATTCCCCATTGATTCTTGCTATTGTAAAAGTTACCATTCTCTCTCTCTCTCTCCCCTCCCTGCCCTCCCTTCCTCTCTCTGTCTCTGTCTCTGTCTCTCCCTCTCTCTCTCCCTTTCTCTCTCTCTCTCTCCCCCTCCCTCCCTTCTGCCCTCCCTCCCTCTCTCTGCCTTTCTCTCTCTCTCCCTTTTCTTCCTTTCTATCTCTCCTCCTGTCACAACTTTTTTCAGCTTTTTTTTTTTCTTTTGGTCACTAAAGATCAGTCCTTACCTTGATAACAATTCTTTCCAGCTTTTTTTTTTTTTAAACTGCAAGCAATATTTAAATGAGAAACTAAGTGTATTCTTTTCAACAGGCAATCTGCCCATGATGAGATGCTTTCACTTAGTTTTCTTTGACATTCTAGCATCTAGCAGCACAGCAGGTACCTGGAGGTTAAGGCATCAAATAAAGGATGTCTACATTCTTACACTAATAGATGCATTGTATGGCTATGCCATATTATTGTAGCATTTAGTGCCTTTAATTGTGCTTGGAAAATTATACATGATAAGCTGACTTGGCCAAAGCAAGAAAAAAAATCTATTTTGTTATCATTATTGTTCTATTTCATGCATCTACCTGTATGTATACATAGCTGTTTGTCATGAATATGAGTCTTGGATATCAGGAAAACCTTAATAAGCTTATATGTAATCAGGTTCAAAACTACATCTTATTTAATTGATAAGTTATGCTGTGTGTTTGTCCTTTGCGGACAGAAAATGTACTAGTAAATATAAATATATAACATACTTTCCAACATGAAGAATATTTTGTGTGACTTCAAAATGTAAATATAGATTTGTTCAGAAAATCTCATTTGCAATATATACTGTCAGTGTAACAACACTATTGTCCTCTTTTGTTCTCTCATTTTTTTTTTGTCTTTTTTTCCCTTGCCCTGTCCTCAGTTCCTTGCAAGTGCGTCTCTTTTTTTCTTTTTTCTTTTCTATCACATAAGCCTGCTTTTGCTTTGTGGAGTGATCTTCCTGTACAGCAAAGCGAGTTTAGGGTGTATATCTTGTGGCCTGTGTACAGCCTTGCCCATTAGCCTGTCTCCAAACTTGACATGGATCATCAGCCCTAGACTTCAGTGGCTCATTCATTTTTGTGTTTCTCTAAAGATCTCTGCCCTTGCTTGGAACCCTGCCTTTATTGTAGACAAAACTGACAACAAGCAGCCTCTTCTTTCATTTACTTGATGTACTTTGTTCTGTGGCAAGGCTTTTGTTAGTATTGATGCAAACATTACCATAAACCACCACCTAGGGACTAGAAACAATTGACTAACTGTTTTCAAATCCAATATGCTTAAGTTGATCAGACACAAAGTTTAAGTACAGTTAGCTATATCAGCACCAATTCTGTGTGATCTCAATCTCTCTAGACTACAAAATAAAGGTCAGTGCAGTGTAGAAGCTTATGTCAGGACAGCCTGAAATGAAATTAATTCAAGAGATGAATATTGGACCAGGAATTCATTCCTTTACCTCCTTGACATAAAAGTGCCAATTCTATTTCCTCATTTATTTAAAATGATTTCTTTCTCTTGAGTAGTTTAAAAGCTCATTCTCAATAAGAAAAATGTCTGGAATGTGAAAAAGGAAGTCTTTTGAAAGGTTTCAGACTTTGATGGGTTGTGCATTTCAAATGGACAAGTGCTAATTTTTTTTTGTTTAGATTCTATATTTCAAGCTTATCACCATTGAACTTGTTATAATGACTAAGTGTGCTAGAGCATACAGAAGAATTTCAAAGTTAAATATATTGTAATTGCAAAACTGTGGCTGACCTTCATTGTGTAGGGATTACAGACAGGGTCACTTTCCTTTTGAGTCATGTGAGATCCCAGATTCAAGGCTCTGTAAAAGGGACTATTCAGACCATCTTCCCATATGATGCTTCAAAGATGTCAATGCTATCTTTGAAGTTTCTTCCTAAAATAATAAACTGAAAAATTGGGAGCTTAAAAACAAAATGATTAAGGAAATAAAGCAGACTTGGACTACAACTCCTCAAATACCCTAAGTACTTTTTAAAAATTTCCAATTACTTTGCTTAATATTTTAGTATTTTAAAATTCCATATAATAAATGCCAACAGTTCTATGTAGGGTGTTGTATTATAATCTTCATATTTCTTTTAAATTACATTTTGTATGAAGGAGAACATTGTTAAACAAAAGGAAATATATATTAAGTTAATTTTTAGTTGAAAGTCAATTCTCTGACCAAAGTTACTTAGCTGAATTATATGTATGTACTCTGTGTTCTTCTTTTTTTCTTTTCTTTTCTTTTTTCTTTTTTCTTTTTTTGGTTTTTTGAGACAGGGTTTCTCTGTGTAGCCCTGGCTGTCCTGGAACTCACTCTGTAGACAACGCTGGCCTCGAACTCAGAAATCCACCTGTCTCTGCCTCCTAAGTGCTGAGATTAAAGACGTGTGCCACCACCACCCAGCAGTGTGCTCTTATTACATACACACATGTACATATATCTTATATCTTAATTTTTGATTTTTAAAACTGTAATATTTTCTAGAAATGTGAAGATATCCATAAGAATACTGAAAATATTAAAACATAGACTAGAAAATTACATGAGATAATATTAATCTGCCTAGCAGTAAACCATCTATCTCATATTTAGATAGATAGATAGATAGATAGATAGATAGATAGATAGATAGATAGATAGATACATAGATACCATTTACAGAATCCACATATTTAATACCCTTGTAATTGATTAAGGCATTTAATATAATGTAATGCAAAAAACCAGGCATTCACATATTTTTCCTGTGCAGTTGTGTTTCATTTTAGGGAATTCACTAATTACAGTGTCTTTGGTTTCACTGTGTTTATTGCATTTGAATTGTTCTGGATTTCCTTAGAGTACTCAGCTCTTCTTAGGCAGACAGCTTTGCCAGGTGCCATTCATATTATGAAGAAGCAAGAGGACCCAAATGATTTAAGCTATGAGTCACCATGTCATAACCTTCTTGACATCATTTTATTAAAAAAAATCTTCCAGTGGAGCATATTAGATATATAGGGTTGATGATTTAGGTGACTGAATTTATGTATAAAATCTCTGCCTGATTTGTCAAATAATTTTAATCTGAAATAGATATGGCAGGCAAAGAGCAATTGCTAGCCAACTGAAAATGTTTGCTTAAGAGTCATATAGTATGGACAAATGCTTGCAAATATTATGGCCTGTTATTAATAATCTGATGTGGCTAAATTACTATTGAAGCCCTTATCAAATAGCTATATCATTTATTTGTAGTTAAATATTGCATTAATATTCATGATAAAACCTATTCCTTGTTCTGGCAATTACAATGAGACTTGTAATATTTGAAGCTAATTTCACAAATAGTTCATAGAAATATTTTAGTTCAACCCTACATTTGTCCTATTCAATTATTGTATAAGCAAGTGATTACTTGATTAGGATATTCCACTTTCTAAACACTTATACAATTAGGCTTTTTGCAATCAGTTCTTTATTGTTTTACTAATATTAAGTATTTGAGGTACTTGAGTTGAGTGTCATCTGTACTTTCTTTTTCACAAAAGGGTTTATTAAGGTTTTTTTCTTATCCTTCTATAAAAATTTCAGACATGTCTCTGCTACAGAAACCACGATAGTTTGGGAAAAAGTGCTGTTAAATCACGGGAACGTACAAAATAGTGTTCCGACACATGAAGATATGTTATTTAAAAAAATGCAGTCTGCTTTGTTACTTTTTTCATAAAACAGCACTTTGTTACAGAAGTTATCCAATTATTTAATAATTTGTATCAGTTTTTAACTGGATTTTGGAGTCCTAGTGATAAAACTGGAGGGCGAGCGAACATACCATGCTTTATGGGGTCTTAAGCTCTTCTCATGTGAACCGTGCTCATTTTTAATATTACCTGTCTTCAAAATAGAATGGGGTTGCTTATTGGATGTCTGAAGCACTTTCCAGGATCTATTTTGATTTGTTTTTCAGCAGTTGTACCACAGATTAACTCACCAGAATTCAGGGGGCAATCACTGGAGGAAGGTAGATGGGAGGTGATACAGTTAGATGTGGAGTGGACATGTGCATTCATTTTAATCACCTTGCATCAAATGGTGATTGTGGGTTAAGATCATAAGTCTGCAGAGAACCAGATGAGCTGAAAGGTTGGCACGGGAC
>NW_022196899.1:744757-835830 GCF_008632895.1 Mastomys coucha
ATTATATGAACAAGCAGGAAGTCAGTGTAAGACCTTTATTTTTGTAGAGTGAAGCGTATTTTTATTACAAAACCAACTGGAAAATTATGCTTCAGATACAGAAAATATTGCTGATACTTTTAATAAACCATGAGTCCTTCAGTCAGCTTACTTCTTTTCTCAGAATTTTTAGATCTTTAGTTGCTAGAGTTCTATGCAGAAAAAAACAAAAACAAAAACAAACAAACAGCTGACTATCCTAGTGGTGTTTCTCATCACTGGTATTGACCTCAGTCACGACAAAATTTGTAAATAGAATGTTACTGTCAGACGAGTTGGATCTAGAATCAGCACGAGCCTCTCTGTAGGTTTCTTATATTCTCCATCATTAAAGATTCTATATATAGTCCATATATTCCATAATCACAGTAAAAAAGTCTTTTAGGAAAGATATTTAGTAATAACTTCTAATTAAATGACAGTACCAATGAGACTACATTTTTCACTTATAATTTATGAGGAGTGCATTAACAAGGAAAGAAATTAATGCCTTTAAGTGAGATCATCAGTCCAGCTACCATAGAAAATTAATGCAGAGTAACTTTATTTTAACAGTATAAGAAAGAGAGAAAGAAAAAAGAAAGAAAAATTCTATTCTCTAAGGCAAGATTTTAATTAAAATGACTTCTACTTTATAAATGAGGAAATTTAGAATGGTGCCTAGTTCTCCAAAACTCCCAGTGAATCCAAAGCACCAATCCCCACCTTTTGCCAACATCATGTGTAGTTCTACTTGATTATAAAAAAAAAAGAGAAAACAGAAGTAAAGTTTTAATACATATATAGTAAGTCACTTTAAAATTATTTTGCCAGAATCTCATGGAGGAAGAAAGACTGTAATTAGTGCAAAATCGTAGTCAGCAAATCTTAAAGCCAATCAATAACCAGAACTACTGTAAATAATTAAGCCCCTTTTCACACCCTTATAAGAATATAATGCCAATCCCATTTTCAGCTAAGATTTGCTTGAAACCCTTACTTCCTTAGCAATGTGCTCATTTTGGAGTATTTACACAGAAGAGGTTTTTTTTTTTTTTTTTTTTTTTAACACATTTTACATTAGATGCAATTATAACTCTCAGGGTAGCATTGGAAAGACATCTGCATTAGAGAATTCCAGAAAATATTTATATTGAATTTACGATGGTATTAAAGTTCATCACAGCACTTTGGCATTCACTCCAGATGCTACCCAATATCATGTTTTAAGATTTTGAGTAAGAGCTTATGGGCAGTTGTCAAGGCAATTTCTCTTCCAAGAATTAATTTGGGCAATCTCATTACGCCAGTCACTACAGCTAAGGCCTCTCTCACAAACCAAGCATAATTTCTTTCAAATTTAGTCACAGTGTGTGACACAGAGCAAGTGGTATTCTCACTGACATTGAAAACCTATGTAATATCAAAGATGTAGCCTGGGGAGCATTGTACAAGTCAGGATTAAAAGGGAGCCAGGACAGACATACTGGCAATTTCACTCATACCCTGATCATTTTTGTCTTTGCACTGTATGTACATTTCAATCGCTTTGTTATTAATTAGAAAAGCAATAAACACCTTTAATTTTTATTGCTGAATTTTCCCCTCTGTTCTCTTGGATGGTAATTATGAAGTCTGCAGAAAAACCTTGGGCAGACATATATTTTATATTTGCACATAAGGTGGAGTACTTCAGTGTTTATTCATTGATTGGAAATTATATATAAATGCCTTTGATAGTTTTTTCTGTCAGGTGGTTCTACTATAATAAATTTTTTAGCCTTTACTAGATGAAAATTTTATTTTTCCTCCTGTACTGCAAAAAAAAAAAAAAAAAAAAAAAAAAATGGCCTCCTGTTGTGTGTTCATTGGAGTTTAAATCCACGTCCAGACATTCTGATATTAAGCATAACTGAGTCTGCTCTCTTGGGAAGTGAAGGATAACAATAGTTTGCTTGACTTAAAGGGAATAACAGTAAAACTGAGAAGCCACAATTTGAAAATATCAGTGCAATTACTGGGTCATGGTATCTAAAGAGACAAGCTGAAGTGGAGATCTGTACAACTGCTCCAATAATTAAGTCCCCAAGAGCTCAAAACACATTTTGCCTAGATAATCCAGGTAATTCTGACTCAAGTGGCCAAGTACCTTGCTTTAAGATTACCCAGTGCACTAGAAATCCAAACCTATGGAAGAACTAAATCAGAGAACCATTTTCCTGCAGTGCAAGGATTTATCCAAGTGACTCTTTCATGGTCAAGTAGACCAGAGCTCCCCAAGAATGAGGAAAACTCTTTGCTTATTAGCTACCTGAATTACTCATATAAATTGACCAATCTCCTAAAAACAAACTCAGAGTTAGTGGAAAATCGGATCTAATTTTTGATACTGTAGCTTTACTGGTCCAGGCTAGTGCATGTGGAGACAAATAGACATAGCTCAGTACCCAGGACCTCCACTGAATAGCTGCCGAATCACAGAAATTATACTTAATCTTTGTAATCCTCTGTTTACTCATCTGTTAAATAATCATAATAACATTATGCATTTCATATGATTATTAAGAAAAGAATGTGGAAGAATGGAAGTAAGACAAGACCCAGAGAAGCCCTCGGCTCTCATTCAAGGCTAACTGGATTGGCATGCGCAGCTTCTATGGCCCCACTTGGGAAGGACCTACTTTAGCAATCACTCCTAAATGAGATCATTCATCGATGATGAAACTATGCAGAAGGCAGTTTTCTTTCATTCCTTTGAAGATTATTTTATGCATATCTACAGTGTGTGCATATCTCTGTGACTGGAAAAAAATCACAATAAGAAAGCTAGGCCTGACTCAGGATTGTGCTATCTCACAGAGAAGACTGACATGTCATTAAAATTATTGATAAACAGAAAAATTGATAAACACTAATTTTTGGATTCTTTCTGGTAGCAAGTGATTTCTTCTGAATAACACTTAATAACTCTGTTTGTATTCATGTACGAATCAAGTTATTTTCACTTGGATTTTTAATTTGACACAAAGATGTGCAGAAAAGACAAAATCTAGGTTATTTAAATTCTTGTTAATTCTGCAGCCTGAAGAGTAAAACTTGTATTTTCTAACAGGAACCATTTAATTTAAAGCAAAGCCTGAGTATCTGCTGATTGATGTTCATTGGTCACATTCTCAAAAAAAAAATGACCATGCTTTTATGGTCAGAACTTGTGGTATGATTACCTACTTCTTTATATAAGCTTGGGAAAAGAGCCAAGATTAAATCATGGGAAAACAAAACATGAATCTCCTCAGAGATGCCATTGACAAACAAACATTAAAGATGCCAAAAGGGTTGGCTTTTTCCTTTTGCTGCTGTGAAAAAACTAATCATGCTGACCTAGATAGATCATGTTTCCCATCAGGAGGCAGGGAACCAATCTGCAGGTACCCAGATCTCAGAAAGTCTAGGAGACACACACTTTTATCTTATGCCAGGCAGGCAGAAGCTTAAGATCTTCTATAGATAAAGAAATATGCATTGACAGTTATATAAATAGGTATAGAGAGAAAAGAAAGGAGGTTAGGAAGGATAGAAGCAGAAAAGAAGAGAAGAAGTGGAAAATAAACAAGTATTCTAGTGTTATTTGTAACAATGAGTGTACATTAACACCACATCCAAGACATCTTTTCTCTTTCCTAAAATCTGTTTTGAATTCTGATTTCTGGGACTACAAGAATCTGCAACTATACCCAGCTCATTTTGGGTACATTAAAATCAGGTACAGAGAGACAATAGTCAAATGTATAGCCCAATAATTGCTCCCATGAAATAGATTCCAATTATATAAGTAATAATCTTTATTTCTTCTATGTGGGAAAGAGGATGAGTCAGGTACACACATAACCAAGGCTAGCCTTTATCTTTTTATATAAAGCCAAGGGGGGCTTTGAATTACTGATCTTATTGCCTTTACCACCAAAATTCTCAGATTAGAGGTGAGTACAGCCATGTTGGGATTAATCTGCCTACATTAAAAAACCTTGTGAGGTTTCACTGTATATAACCTATATAAATCATATTACAGAATGTGTGGCATTTATCAAGTATTACTATATGCCAGGCATACATCCAAATATTTTGGATGTGTTAACAAATCTAATTGTATCAATAACCCTTTGAGTTGGTGGATTGATGAGAATGAAACCAGCCATAACCCTGGATCTTAGAGACTTATCAAAATGTTTATTTCTGCTCGTATCATGATGTATTAGAGTCAAGATTTCTCTTTATTATATAAGAGAGCTCCAGATTCTTCCGAAATGTTGTCATCTTCAATATAAGACCCAAAGTCATTGAGGAATAAGAAAAGCACACAGAGTATGGTAAACAAAAGGGATTTCCTGAGCCAGTGACAACAATAATATTCAGCACCCAAAGTTTCTTGTTCAGAACATATTCTCAGTTCAGTTTATGATGGTTAAAAAAAAAAGTGTGTACATCCAGTATGGATAATGAAATATAAATGTGATGAACATGGAATTTGCATCTAGTAAGTAAGTCCTGACCTACTTAACAAACACAGAATTTTTGGGTTGTTTTGTTTTGCTTTTGTTTTGATTTTGGTTTTGGTTTGATTTGGTTTGGTTTGGTTTGTGTTTTTTTTTTTTTTTCCTGAGCAAGACAAAAGTCCAGCCAGTTCCAAGGTCTATTTTAATGTCTACTATATTTAAGAGATGCTCAATCTTCATCTGGATGTATCTTCCTGTCTGTCATTCTAAGATGCAGATTATTATTTTTTATTATTTTTTGGTTTTTCAGGACAAAGTTTTTTTTTTAGCCCTAGCTGTCCTGGACTTCTCTCTGTAGACAAGGCTTACCTCAAACTCAGAGAGCCTCCTGAGTACTAGAATTAAAGTCATGCACCACCACTGGCCAACATGAGGCAGAATATTATTATTATTGTTATTATTATTATTATTATTATTATTATTATTATTATATCCCTACTATAATTTCCCTTCCTTTTTCTCCTCATTGTCCCTCACTCACTTCCCCACTGTCTCCACCCAATCCTCCTCTGATTCTATTCACATGTATATTACCTTTACAGCATTCTTCAATCAATTTGCCATACATCTATAATAATATTTATCCATCCATCTATCATCAATGTATGTATGTATGTATGTATGTATCTATCTATCTATCTATCTATCTATCTATCTATCTACCATTATCATCATCAATCTATCTACCTGTGCATATTTCAGTAAAGTTTTATTGAGGCACTTTAGAGAAAATATACCACCTAACATATTAAATAAGGATCTGGCTTTAGACAGTCAAGCATACTGGGAAGGTGGACCTTTGAATTATAAAATAAGGTATAATTTGAATATCACATTAAATATCCTATAAAATATATTCTGAAATATATGTGAATTAAGCCATTTTTTATGTGTCTATGGACATTAAAATATTTGAAAATAGGTTGAAAAATATGCTTCAAGGTTGATCAAATGCAGTGTTATAAAAAGTCAATAACAGTATATGAATTCTATAACTTATAGTGTTTGAATTCACAACTCCTCTCATTCTCAAGTAGATACTGTTAAAAAGAGGTTCCTTCAAAACCATGACTGTTTTGTGTTTATCTGTGATGTGATACTAAACTGACCGCTAATATAAAGTCCATTTCTATATTCTTCATACTGGAAATCTCTGTCATCATTGTGATTCCGTTGAAGCCATGGATCTCATCTAGAAACTGTGCTGGTTAATCTTGATAGTGATATTGAATAGACTGAGGAAAAGCTCAAATATTAGAAATTATATCACAGGTATATCTGGAAGCTTTTTTTTTCTTTTCTTTTATTTTCTTTTTTATTAGATATTTTCCTTATTTACATGTCATATGATTTCTCCTTTCCCAGTTTCCCCTCCAAAACACAAACAAACAAAAACAACAACAACAAGCCCCTGTTGCCTCCCCCGCTCCCCATGCTTGCCACCCCACCCTCTCCCACTTATTGGCCCTGGCATTCCCCTACACTGGGGCACAGAATCTTCACAGGGCCAAGGGCCTCTCCTCCTATTGATGATCGACTTTGCTGCCAGAACAATCAGCCCCACCATGTATAGTCCTTGGTTGGTGGTTTAGTCCCTGGGAGCGCTGAGGAAAATCACAGGCACTGGGTAGAGTAAGCATAGTGGGGCTTCTATGTGGCTAGAGACAGCAAGCATGTGAAAAAGGTGTTTATTGGAGTTTACATTGTACTTTGTGTTCCTAGGCCATTAGCAGTAAAGCTAGACTATTTCATATTTTCCTTGTTAGGCTTCAGATTGACTTAGATCCTGTTCTTCATTTCTGTACCTTCAGTCATTACTTGATAAAGACAATGTTTACTATACTACTATACATTTGGGTGTGGTTGTGCTTTGAATGAAAATGGCTCCCATAAGCGTCTATGTTTGAATGCTTGGCACTCAACAGATGGAATTGTTTGGGAAGGATTGAGAGTATTTGGGATTTGTGGCCCTGGTAGAGGAGATCTCTCTCTCTCTCTCTCTCTCTCTCTCTCTCTCTCTCTCTCTCTCTCTCTCTCTCTCTCTCTCTCTGCCTGTCTGTCTGTCTGTGGGACAGGATATAAGATCTCAGTCCCAATTCTACATTCCTGCCATCATGCTTCTTTCCATGATAACTGACTAATCTCTGAAATTGTAAGCCAGCCCCAATTAATTTTTTTTTGTAATTGTTATTTTGGTCTTCACTTCAATAGAACAATAACTAAAACAGAGACCCAGTAACTTGCCTTGATTTTGTGGAACTTCACAGCTAATAGATTCCCTTCAGTGCAGACATTAAATATAACATTTTGAACAGTGCTGGAATTGTTGACACTATGGAAATTCTTAGAGAAGAACTGAGTGGACTTTTTTCCTTTTTCTTCCATTTATTGGTGAACATGTGCTTATGAGTTCAGAATGCCATAGCTCAATAAGATATGGTTAGATGCTGTTTGATCTCTACTCAGAGTTTCTATCATTTGAATATTTACTATCTGTGATTTGAAAAAAAAAATAATCACAAATCTGATAGGACTACAATTAAATACACATTCCACATTAATTCCACATTGATTGTCTTTTGGTAACTTCTAACTCAGCAAATGACCCTTGTACTTGATAGCTGAAATTCCTCCTCTTCTCCTCTGCTGATAGTCATGAAAAGGAAGAGTACCATTAGTGTCAGCAAATGGAAGTAAATTGTAGACACCTGCTTTCTCACTACAATAGTTCTGGGCTTTCGGTGTCAGTAGTTGGTCAACTGGGAGCCACTTTAATAGCTCTGTAATTTGAATACAAGTTACTTTCAGCTTCTAGTGTTAAAATTCTGTGCTTCTCCTTATCAGCTACAGCTAGAACTCTGAGTGGCTTTCTGGAACACAGCTAAGGATGAGACTTAGTGTCATCTTTTCTCCTTTCAGACGCTGATCTCTACCTTTTATTACCTTTTCTGTGATGCTAAAGCCCTTTACATTACCCTGTACTTGCAGTTTATGAACTGGGGTACTCTTTGGAGCAAGTGAACCCCTAATTGCTGCTGGGTGTGTCTGGAAAGCCAGTAATCCTGGGAATGGTCCATTTGTTATGTCACCAGTTCATTCCAATCTACTTGTGATAAAGGTTACAAGTCACCAACAAAACCATTTGGAAAAGTTTTAATAGAGCCTAGTATTACAACACATGGGGGAAGTACAAAAGAAAATGTTTTCCTTAATTCTTTTGGAGTAAGAGAAAATGCAGCTAGACAAGTATACAAGTATGCTGGTTTGTTTCTGGGTTGTATTTTTTGGGGGTGGTGTTGTTTGTTTGTTTTGACTAAATCATCACTCTATGAAGGCCTTAGTCATCAACTTGACATTGTCAAGAATCATGTATGAGACAAATTTCCAGGCTGTCTGGGAGGGATTATCTAGTTAGGGTAATTAAGTTAGGAAGGCTCAACCTGAATGTGGTGAATGTGGGTTGCACCATTCCCAGGCTGCATAAAAAGAATATTCCCTGAGCACAAGTATTCGTCTCTCTCTGCTTTCCTAATTGTGAATGTGACCCAACAAGCTGCCTCAAGTTCTTGCTGTCACTACTTGAAACAAATATTGCCTTCCTTACTGGACTTTTATCAGGGTATTTTATCATACTTACAAGACAAATAATGAATATTGGCATACTGATTCCATCTTTTTCAAATGCCATTGGTAGAGGATGTGATCCCTCTGTACAAGTGTTTGAGAACATTAGGAGACATCCAGAGGACTATGAGTGCATTCATCTAGGGACCCTCTATGGTTGTCATGGTAGAAGCAAAAATTAGGGTTGGAGTGTGGAACTTACAACTGTTTTCCATTTTACTCTGGTGGAATGTAGTAACAATATCTTTGGCTGTATCTGAATTTCTCCTGGATGTTCTTCCTCACAAGCATGTCTATGTATGCAATCTGAGATCCATGAAGCAGTCATGAATTTAGAGTCAGCAAGAGGAATTTTCAACAATATAGTTATTTGATTGACAGCTGCCACGGCCTTCCTAAAATTGGAAAGGCTTAAATTATGTTTGTTTACTCTTGATTTGAAATTTAAAATTGTCAGTACATACCTGGGATCCACAGATACAGAAGTAGTTATCCCCAAAGCCTCTGAGTATGTGTCATTTGGACTACTCACATTTCTGCTCCCATGTAACTTCTGAAGAAGACAGTGTGAAAGAGAGGTCTGACAGCTGCCAGCCAAACAGCTGAACTGCAGGTACACGATAGTATTAGTTATTCATAAAAGAGAATATCCTCAAGGAGTTACTAACAAAGACTTAACAATGATTTTCCTCTTCAATAATTTCTACTGACTTCTTTTTAACGTTCAACCAAACACACCAATGGAGTGTTGAGTCCTCCTGTTCTGTCTCTCCCATAAATACAAAGTCTGCCTGTTATCCTTGATACTGTCTTGTCACTGCTGCTGATAAGATAACTGTCAGTAATGCCTTATTTCTCCCAAAACAGAAAGAAACTTAAGGATACAAATGTTGTATCACTAGAAGTCAGTGAAGGTGTTAGGTAAGATTTCTGGTCTTGCAAAACTTTATCATAGGTGTTCTGCAGGAAAATTTCCTCTGTGGCCATGTGTTGTAAGCTTTTCCCCATTTTCTTTTCTATTAGATTCCATGTATCTGATTTTATGTGGAGGTCCTTGATCCACTTGGATTTGAACTTTGCACAGGGAGATAAGAATGGTTTGATTTGCATTTTTCTATGTGCTGACCACCAGTTGAGCCAGCACCATTTGTTAAAAATGCTGTCTTTTTTCCACTGCATGGTTTTAGCTCCTTTGTCAAAGATCAAGTGACTATATCATTTCTGGGTCTTCAATTCTATTCCATTGATCTACCTGACTGTCACTGTACTAATACCATGCAGATTTTGTCACTATTGCTCTGTAGTACAGATTGATGTCAGAGAAGATGATTCCCCAAACGTTATCTTATTGTTGAGAATATTTTTTGCTATCCTGAATTTTTTTTATTCCAAATAAATTTGAGAATTGTTCTTCCTAACTCTATGAAGAATTGAGTTGGAATTTTAATGGGGATTGAACTGAATATGTAGATTGCTTTCAGCAAGATGGCTATTTTTACTAAATTAATCCTGTCAGTCCATGAGCTGGGAGGATCTTTCCATCTTCTGAGGTCCTCTTCAATTTCTTTCTTCAGGGACTTGAAGTTCTTGACATACAGATATTTCACTTGTTTGTTTAGAGTCACACCAAGATATTTTATATTGTTTGTGATTATTATCAATGGTTTAATTTCCCTAATTTCTTTCCCATCCCATTTATCCTTTGAGTATAGGAAAGCTGCTGATTTTTTTGGGTTAACTTTATATCCAGCCTATTTGCTGAAGTTATTTATCATGTTTAGGAGTTCCCTGGTGGAACTTTTAGAGTCACATAAGTATACAATCATATCATCTGCAAATAGTGATATCTTGACTTATTCCTTTCCAATGTGTACTTTTTTGACTTCCTTTTGTCTTCTAATTGCTCTAGCTAGAACTTTGAGCACTCTATTGAGTAGATAGGGAGAGAGTGGGCAGCCTTGTCTAGTTCCTGATTTTAGTGGGATTGCTTCAAGTTTCTCTCCATTTAGTTTGATGTTGGCTAATGGTTTGCTGTATATGGTTTTTACTATGTTTAGGTATGAGCCTTCAATTCCTGATCTTTCCAAGACTTTTAACATGAAGGGATGTTGAATTTTATCAAATGCTTTCTCATATCTAAAGAAATGATCCCGTGTTTTTTTTTCTTTGAGTTTGTTTATGTAGTTGATTATGGTGATGGACTTCCATTTATTGAACCATCCTTGCATCCCTGGGATGAATCCAACTTGATTGTGGTGAATGGTTGTTTTGATTTGTTCTTGAATTCAGTTTGTGAGAATTTTATTGAGTAAATTCACATCGATATTCATAAGTGAAATTGTTCTGAAGTTTTCTTTCTTTGTTAGGTCTTTGTACGGTTTTGGTATCACTGTAACTTTTGCTTCATAGAACGAACTGGGTAGTGTTCCTTCTGTTTCTATTGTGTGGAATAGATGAAGAGTATTGATATTAGGTCTTCTTTGAAGGTCTGATAGCATTCTGCACTAAACCCATCTGGTCCTGGGCTTTTTATTGATTGAGAGACTTTTATTGACTCCTTCTATTTCTTTAGGGTTTATGGGACTGTTTAAATGGTCTATCTGATTCTGAATTAACTTTGGTGCCTGGTATTTGTCTAGAAAATTGTTCATTTTATCCAGATTTTCCAGTTTTGTTGAATATAGGCTTTTGTGGTAGAATCTGATGATTTTTTCCCCTCGGTTTCTGTTGTTATATTTCCCTTTATATTTTTGGTTTTGTTAATTTGGATAGTCTTTCTGTGCCTTCTATTTAGTTTGGCTAAAGGTTTATCTATCTTGTTGAATTTCTCAATAACCAGCTCCTGGTTTTGTTGATTTTTTTTTTTTGTATAGTTCTTTTTTTCCCTATTTGATTGAATTCAGCCCTGAGTTTGATTATTTCTGCCATCTCTCCTCTTGGGTGTATTTGCTTTTTTTTGCTCTAGAGCTTTAAGGTATACTTGTGTATACTCTCTCCAACTTCTTCTTGGAGACACTCAGAGTTATGAGTTTTCCTTTTAGCACTGCTTTCATTTTCTCCCATAAATTTGGGTATGCTGTGCCTTCATTTTCATTAAATTCTAAAAAGTCTTTAATTTCTTTCTTTATTTCTTCCTTGACCAAGTTATTACTGAGTAGAGCATTGTCTACCTTCCATGTGTATGTGGGCTTTCTGTTGTTTTTGTTGTCATTAAAGACCAGCCTTAGTCTGTTGTGACATGATAGGATGCATGGGATTATTTCAATCTTTTTGTTATGTGTAGAGGCCTGTTTTGTGGCCAATTATATGGTCAGTTTTGGAAAAGGTACCATGAGGTTCTGAGATGTATATTCTTTGTTCTAAGGATGAAATGTCCTATAGATATCTGTTAAATCCATTTGGTTCATAACCTCTGTTTGTTTCACTCTGTTTCTGTTAGTTTCTGTTTCAATGCTTTGTCCATTAATGAGAGGGGGTGCTGAAGTCCCCCACTATTATTATGTAAGGTGCAATGTATGCTTTGAGCTTCAATAAAGTTTCATTTATGAATGCGCTTGCCCTTGCATTTGGATCATAGATGTTCACATTTGAGATTTCATCTTGGTGGAATTTTTCTTTGATGAGTATGAAGCATCATTCCTTATCTTTTTTGAAAACTTTTGGTTGAAAGTCAATTTTATTCCATGATAGTATGGCTACTCCAACTTGTGTCTTGGGATCTTTTGCTTGGAAAATTTTTTTCCAGCCTTTTGCTCTGAGGTAGTGTCTCTCTTTGTCACTAAGGTGCATTTCCAATGGCTTGTGCTCTAAGATCAAGAATCGACAAATGGGATCACATATAATTGCAAACCTTCTGTAAGGCAAAGGACACTGTCAATAGGAAAAAATGGCAACCAACAGATTGGGAAATGTTCTCTACTAATCCTATATCTGACAGAGGGCTAATATCCAATGTAAACAAAGAACTCAAGAAGTTAGACTCCAGAGAACCGAATAACCCTATTATAAAATGGGGTACAAAGTGAAATAGAGACTTTTCAACTGAGAAAACTCAAATAGTTAAGAATTGCCTAAAAAAATGTTCAACATCCTTAGTCATCAGAGAAATGAAAATCAAAACAAACCGGAGATTCCACCTCACACCAGTCAGAATGGCTAAAATCAAAAACTCAGGTGACAGCAGGTGCTAGAGAGGATGCAGAAATAAAGGAACACTCCTCCATTGCTGGTGGGATTGCAAGCTGGTACGATCACTATGGAAATCAGTCTGGTAGTTCCTCAGAAAACTGGACATAGTACTTCCTGAGGACCCAGCTATACCACTCCTGGGCATATACCCAGAAAATGCTCCATCCTGTAATAAGGACACATGTTCCACTATGTTCAAAGCAGCCATATTTATAATAGCTTGAAGTTGTAAACAACCCAGATGTACCTCAACATTGGAATGGATACAGAAAATGTGGTACATTTATGCAATGTAATACTACTCAGCTATTAAAAGCAATGATTTCCTGAAATTCTCAGGCAAATGGATAAATCCTGAAAATATCACCCTGAGTAAGGTATCTGAGTCACAGGAGACCATACATTGTACATACTCATTGATGTACTCATTGATAATTCGATATTAGGTCTAGAATGTGGAATACCCACAATACAGCTCACGGACAACATGAAGCTCAAGAGGAAAGAATATGAAAGAATTGATGTTTCAATCCTACTTAGCAGAGGGAACAAAATAGTCATTGGAAGTAGAGGGTTGGAGTGACTTTGGAGGAAGAGAAGTAGGGGAAGGGAAAAGGAGAGGAAGAATCAGGTATGGGAGAAGATGGAGGAGATGTACAGAGGGTTAGGAAACTGAACAGAGTTGTGTAGCAAAAGGGGAAGGCGAGCTAGGGGCAGCAACCAGAAAGTTTCAGCTGCCAGGAAAGTAAGAAACTCCCAGGCTCCCATGGGGATGACATTAGCTGAACTACCCCACAAAGGGGAGCTACAACCTGCTGAGACCATATCTAGAGGTTAGGCATGGCACTCTCTTGAAGGATGGGGCCACACACCCCATCTCCAAAATTTTAACCCAGAATTGCTCCTGTCTAAACTGAATACAGAGACAAAGAGTGGAGCAAAGACTGAAGGAAAGCTCATCCGGAAATTGCTCCACCTGGGGGATTCATCCCACATGCAGACACTAAACCCAGACACTATTGCAGATGCCAAGTGCTTGCCTACATGAACCTGATATAGCTGTCTCCTGAGAGGCTCTGCCAGATCCTGACCAATACAGATGTGGAGCCTCAGCCAGTCATTAGACTGAGCACAGGGACCTCAATGGAGGAGTTCTGGGAAGGACTTAAGGAGCTGAAGAGGCCTTGTCTGGCATCAGTGGGAGGGGCGGCCCTTGGTCCTGTGAAGTCTTGATGCCCCAATGTAGAGGAATGCTAGGGGAGTGAGGCAGGAGTGGTTAGGTAGGAGAGGAGCACCTTCATAGAAACAGGGTAATTGGGATGGGATAGGGGGGTTTTTGAAAGGGAAAACTGGGAAAGGGGATAACATGTGAAATGTAAATAAATAAAATATCCAATTAAAAAAACAAAAGTAAAAATAAACCTTTATCATCATTAGCAACATCACATTACTAAAAAATGGTTCCTGCACATCAGCAAGGACTTGAGTTTGAATCCATAGAACCAATTTAAAGTCAAGCATGGTAGCACTTATCTGAAATCACAGTACTCCTTGTACAATATTCAAGGAAGAGAGATGAATTCTCAAAAGTGCAGAAGCCAGCTACCCTGGTTCTTGCAATTGTGAACAAAATTAAAAAAAAAAAGAAGGAGATTTTCTCTCAATCAAAAAAATAGAAGATAAAGACTGACCAGATGAAATGGTCCTCAGAAATCAACATGTGCACAATGGTAGCATCCACCCACACATATACATGCCATAACATTACCATTATACATAACATACCTTAACAAGATTTAAAGGAATGACATAGACTTCAATTTTATTACATATAATTATTATTTGTTTTGAAATAATCATTAACAATACTTGTGGAAAATCCATAATACAGTTATTAATTAGTTTGTTTAAGATTAGAAATATTTAGTTGGGAAACAAATTGATCAAAACAATTATAGGCAGACCTATTATTATTATGTTAACAAAATTATGAGTTGTATCCACTTATTTCACAATAAATATTTCTATAAAGTTTGTTTCGTATTAGTTATTTTGAGGAGAGTAAAAAGAGAAGAAATTATTAGAGGATAGTTTAGGTTGGAAATAAGTAAAAGTATAAATACTATAAAAATATTAGCATGTTACTTAAATGTGTCAAAGTATGCTACATCATTCTGAAGAGTCATAGTTGTACTTTGACCTGCAAATTCGACAACATTGACTATAGAACAGGCCTGAATATGGTGAAGAGTGCTGGGTTTAATGTCCTAGAAAAGTTTGTTTCCAAATCCAGTGAGATATAGCAGCAGCTCTCAATCAACCTGTGGGTCCAACAAAGACCCTTTCCAAAGGGTTGCCTAAGGCTACTGAAAAAAAAAACAAATAAACCAGATATTATACTAAAACTCATAACAGTAGCAAAACTCCAGTTATGAAGTAGCAATGAAAATAATTTTATGGTTGGGAATCACGATAACATGAGGAACTGTATTAAAGGGTTTTAGCTTTAAGAAGGCTGAGAACCACTGGTATAGAGTGTTTCCAGACAAAATGTGCATTTAGATTTGTAACAGGATAATTATTACAGTCAGGTCATTGTAATTAATAGGATTTTTAATGTGATGTGGGATGTTCATGTGAATGACAGTTTAACCCTTCAGAGTCTGCATCTTCACAATATCAGTGGTATTGATGGTTGACTAGTGTTACAGAAAGTGGTGAGTTATTAACTTCATCTATTTGCATATATATTAATGATTAAATGATTTCTTTTAGGAAATTTTATTCTGCTTCTACTTGCTAATATGATCTATATTTTTGGTATAATGGTTTTAATTTAATTATGAATAAAATAATATAAAGATGTAAGAAACCAATTATTAGAGACTGGTCAAGCAAATGAAGACACTCTTCTATAGTTGGCAATGTGTCATTTCAAAATCTTGATTGACATGAGTGAGTTACAAAGTTATACAAAGTTTAACCTGTGAAATAATTTGGGCAGTTATCTAACAATTTTACTACTATCATTTGTAGAAAAATTCATTTAGGCCTTGGAATTTGCTTGAACACAAAATTATGGGGCTTTTTATACTTTCTTTATTAATGGGTTCTTGCATATGTTGGTCTCTCAAATGTAAGATGTAATGGTGAACATCCATGCAAATTATTGTACATGAACTCTACATTGGCAGCTGAGTGTTCAGAAATAGATATTGTGCATTTTAAGATAAATGTTTTTCAGCTCATAAAGGTGTTTGCCATTACGACTGTTACTAAAATAAAATGTTCTAAAGATAATGCCAGGATAAAGTCGATGTTCAAGGTCACCCAAAAATATTGTTGAAAAGAAATTATAGTAATAGCCATGAATATAATAGTAACATACATATTGGTTTATGTGTTGTCAAGTGTATATCCCCAAATTGAAAGGAATAAATTGATGCATCAAATATGTAACTATCTAAAAGAGAAATGTCTCCTCAGCTACACTGAGGTGTTCTGGAAAACTAGTTTGGTAATAACTGAAATCAGTTTTTACAAAGAGGTGTTGTTACTCTCAATGCCAATAGATGAGCCTGCTTTGAAACATCTCTTCTTATCAAAAATGCATTTGGACATTAGTGGGAAAAATACTCATCTAACCAGAGTCAGTACCCAAGCCCAGTTGTAGTACCCACTTCAGGAACAAATTAAAAGTTTTTTATTTTTATTTATTTTTTTATTAGATGTTTTCTTTATTTACAATATCTCCTTTCCAGGTTCTCCTCCAAAAGAAAAAAGGAAAATAAAATAAAATAAGAAAAAAAAAAACAAAAACAAAAACTAAAACAATCCCCTGTTCCCTCCCCCCTCCCCTTGCTCACCACCCCACCCTCTCCCACTTCCTGGCCCTGGTATTCACCTACACTGGGACATAGAACCTTCACAGGGCCAAGGTCCTTTCCTCCCATTGATAACCAATTTGGCCATCCTCTGCTATACACATGCTGCTGGAGCCATGAGTCCCCCCATGTGTACTCTTTGGTTAGTGGTTTAGTCCCTGGGAGCTCTGAGAGTACTAGTTAGTTCATATTGTTGTTCATGCTAAGGTGCTGCAAACCCTTCAGCTTCTTTTGTCCTTTCTCTATCTCCTTCACTGGGGACCCTGTACTCAGACAATGGATGGCTATGACCCTCTACTTCTGTATTAGTCAGATACTGTCAGAGCCTCTCTGGAGACAGCTATATCAGGCTTCTGTAAGCCAGCACTTGCTGGCATCCACAATTGTGTCTGGATTTAATGATTGAATATGGGAAGGATTCCCAGGTAGAGCATTGTCCTTCCTTCAGTCTCTGCTCCATAGTTTGTCTATGAAAATTCTTCCATGGGTATTTTGTTCCCCCTTTTAAGAAAGAACGAAGCATCTACACTTTGGTCTTTCTTCTTGAGTTTCTTGTGGTTTATGGATTGTACTTTGTGTATTCAGATCTTCTAGGCTAATATCCACTTATCAGACAATGCATACCATGTGTGTTCTTTTGTGATTGGGTTACATCACTCAGGATAATATTCTTCAGGTCCATCCATTTCCCCCAAAATTTCATAACTTCATTGTTTTTAATAGTTGAGTAGTACTCCATTAGGTAGATATACCACATTTTCTGTATCCATTCCTCTGTTGAGGAGCATCTGGGTGGTTTCCAGTTTCTGGCTATTATAAATAAGGCTGCTATGAGCATAGTGGAGCATGTGTCCTTATTACATGTTGGAGCATCTTCTGGGTATATGCCCAGGAGTGGTATAGCTGGGACCTCTGGTAGTACTATGTCCAATTTCCAGAGGAACCACCAAACTGATTTTCAGAGTGGTTGTACCAACTTGCAATTCCACCAGCAATGAAAGAGTGTTCCTCTTTCTCCACAACCTCGCCAGCATCTGCTGTCACTTGAGTTTTTTATCCTAGTCATTCTGACTTGTATGAGGTGGAATCTCAGGGTTGTTTTGATTTGCATTTCCCTGATGACTAAGGATGTTGAACATTTCTTTAGGTGCTTCTTAGCCATTCGGTATTCGTCAGTTGAGAATTCTTTGTTTAGCTCTGTACCCCATTTTTTAATCAGGTTATATGTTCCTCTGGAGTCTAACTTCTTGAGTTCTTTGTATACCTTGGATATTAGCCCTCTATCAGATATAGGATTGGTAAAGATCTTTTCCCAATTTGTTTGTTGTTGTTTTGCCCTATTGACAGTATCTTTTGTCTTAGAGAGGTTTGCAATTTTATGAAGTCCCATTTGACTATTCTTGATCTTAGAGCATAAGCTATTGGTGTTCCGTTCAGGAAATTTTCCCCTGTGCCTATGTGCTTGAGGCTCTTCCACACTTTCTTTTCTATTAGGTTGAATGTATCTGGTTTTATGTGGAGATCCTTGATCCACTTGGACTTGAGCTTTGTACAAGGAGATAAGAATGGATCAATTTGCCTTCTTCTACATGCTAACCACCAGTTGAGCCAGCACCATTTGTTAAAAATACTGTCTTTTTCCACTGGATGGTTTTAGGTGCTTTGTCAAAGATCAAGTGGCCATAGGTTTGTGGGTTCAGTTCTGGGTCTTTAGTTCTATTCCATCTATTTGATCTATCTGCCTGTCACTGTACCAATATGCAGTTTCTATCACAATTGCTTTGTAGTACAGCTTAAGGTCTGGGATGGTGATTCCACCAGAGGTTCCTTTATTGTTGAGAATAGTTTTGGCTATCCTAGGTTTTTTGTTATTCCAGATGAATTTGCAAATTGCTCTAAGTGTATGAAGATTTGAGTTGGAATTTTGATGGGGATTTCATTGAATGTGTAGATTGCTTTCGGCAAGATGGCCATTTTTACTATATTAATCCTGCCAATCCATGAGCATGGGAGATCTTTCCATCTTCTGAGATCTTCTTCAATTTCCTTCTTCAGAGATTTGAAGTTCTTGTCAAACTGATCTTTTACTTGCTTAGTTAGAGTCAAACCGAGGTGTTTTATATTATTTGTAACTATTGTGAAGAGTGTTGTTTCCCTAATTTCTTTCTCAGTCTATCCTTTGTGTAGAGGAAGGCCACTGATTTGCTTGAGTTAATTTTACATCCAGCTACTTTCCTGAAGTTGTTTATCAGGTTTAGGAGCTCTCTGGTAGAATTTTTGGGGTCACTTAAGTATACTATCATATCATCAGCAAATAGTGATAATTTGACACCTTCCTTTCCAACTCATATCCCTTTGATCTCCTTTTGTTATCTAATTGCTCTGTCTAGGACTTCAAGTACAATATTGAATAGGTAGGGAGAGAGTGGGCAGCCTTGTGTAGTCCCTGATTTTACTGGGACTGCTTCAAGTTTCTCTCCATTTAGTTTGATATTTATCGATGGTTTGCTGTATATTGATTTTACAATGTTTAAGTATGGGCCTTGAATTCCTGATCTTTCCAAGACTTTTATCATGAAGGGATTTTGGATTTTGTCAAATGCTTTCTCAGCATCTAATGAGATGATCATATATTTTTCTTCTTTGAGTTTGTTTATATAGTGAATTATGTTGATGGATTTCTGAATATTGAACCATCCCTGCATCCCTGGGATGAAGCCTGCTTGATCATGATGGATGATATTTGATGTGTTCTTAGATTCAGTTTGCAAGAATTTTATTGAATATTTTTGCATCAATATTCATAAGGGAAATTGGTCTGAAGTTTTCTTTCTATGTTAGGTCTTTATGTGGTTTAGATATCAGAGTAAGTGTGGCTTCATAGAACTAATTGGGTAGAATACCCTCTGTTTCTATTTTGTGGAATAGTTTGAGGAGTATTGGTATTAGGTCTTCTTTGAAAGTCTGACAAAACTCTACACTAAACCTATCTGGTGCAGGACTCTTTTTGGTTGGGAGACTATTAATGACTGCTTCTATTTCCTTAGCAGATACGGGACCGTTTAGATCGTTGATCTGATCTTGTTTTAACTTTGGTACCTGGTATCTGTCTAGAAAATTGTCCATTTCATCCAGATTTTCCAGTTTTGTTGAGTATAGGCTTTTGTCTTAGGCTCTCATGATTTTTTTGTATTTCCTCAGTGTCTGTTGTTATGCCTCCCTTTTCATTTCTGATCTTGTTAATTAGGATAATGTCTCTGTGCCCTTTAGTTAGTTGGGATAAGGGTTTATCTATTTTGTTGATTTTCTCTAAGAACCAGCTCTTGGTTTGGTTGTATAGTTCTTTTTGTTTCTATTTGGTTGATTTCAGCCGTGAGTTTGATTATTTCCTGCCTTTGACTCCTCTTGGGTGAGCTTGCTTCTTTTTGTTCTAGAGCTTTCAGACATGCTGTCAAATTACTGGTATATGCTCTCTCCATTTTATTTTTGTAGGCACTTAAAGCTCTGAGTTCTCCTCTTAGGACTGCTTTCATTGTGTCCCATAAGTTTGGGTACATTGTGGCTTCATTTTCATTAAACTCTAGAAAGTTTTTAATTTCTTTCTTTATTTTTTCCTTGACGAAGTTGTCATTGAGTAGAGTGTTGTTGAACTTCCACATACGTGTGGGCATTCTATTGTTTATGTTGTTATTGAGGAGCAGCCTTAGTCCATTGTGACCTGATAGGATGCAAGCAATTATTTCAATCTTCTTGTATCTTTTGAGGCCTGATTTGTGACCAATTATATGGTCAATTTTGGAGAAGGTATCATGAGGTGCTGAGAAGAAGGTATATCTTTTTGTTTTAGAATAAAAAGTTCTTTAGATATCTGTTAAATCCATCTGTTTCATAACTTCTGTTAGTCTCACTGTGTCTTTGTTTAGTTGCTGTTTCCATGATCTGTCCATTGCAGAGAGTGTGGTGTTGAAATCTCCCACTATTATTGTGTGTGTTCCAATATGTGCTTTGAGCTTTAGTAAAGTTTCTTTTATGAATGTAGATGCCCTTGTGTTTGAAGCATAGAGGTTCAGAATTGAATGTTCCTCTTGGTAGAACATACCTTTGATGAATATGAAGTGTCCCTCCTTATCTTTTTTGATCACTTTAGGGTAAAGGTCAATTTTATTCGATATTAGAATGGCTACTCCAGCTTTTTTCTTGGGACCATTGGCTTGGAGAATTGTTTTCCAGCCTTTTATTCTGAGGTAGTGTCTGTCTTTGTCACTGAAGTGGGTTTTCTGTATGCAACAAAATGGTGGGTCCTTTTTACGTACCCAGTCTGAGAGTCTATGTCTTTTTATTGGGGAATTGAGTCCATTGATAGTAATAGATATTAAGGAAAGGTAATTGTTGCTTCCTGTTATTTTTGTTCTAAGAGTTGGAAATTTGTTCAGGTGACTATCTTTTAATTTTGTTGGAAAATTAGTTTTTGGCTTTTTCTAGCATGTAGTTTCCCTTCTTGTGTTGAAATTTTCCTTTTATTACCCTTTGAAGGGCTGGATTTGTGGAAATATATTGTGTAAATTTGGTTTTGTCATGGAATACTTTGGTTTCTCCATCTATGGTAATTGAGATTTTTGCTGGGTATAGTAGCCTAGGTTAGCATTTATGTTCTCTTAAGGTCTGTATGACATTAACCCATGATCTTCTGGCTTTTATAGTCTCTGGCAAGACTTCAGGTGTAATTCTGATAGGTCTGCCTTTATATGTTACTTGACCTCTTTCCCTCACTGCTTTTAATATTCTTTCTTTGTTTTGTGCATTTGGTGTTTTGACTCTTATGTGTCAGGACGAATTTCTTTTCTGGTCCAGTCTATTTGGAGTTCTATAGGCTTCTTGTATGTTCATGGGCATGTCTTTCTTTCTGTTATGGAAGTTTTCTTCTATAATTTTGTTGAAGATATTTACTGGCCCATTACATTGGGAGTCTTCACTCTCTCCTATACCTATTATCCTTAGGTTTGGTCTTCTCATTTTGTCCTGGATTTCCTGGATGTTTTGGGTTAGGAGCTTTTTGCATTTTGAGTTTTCTTTGACTGTTGTTTCAATGTTTTCTATGGTATCTTCTGTCCCTGAGAGTCTCTCTTCGATCTCATGTATTCTGTTGGTGATGCTTGCATCTATGGTTCCTGTTTTCTTTTCCAGAGAACAAACCTGTGAAAAATATATTTATTCTTCTTTGTAAACTACAGGATAATGCTTCTGGAGTAACTGTCTCAGAACTTTTAGAATTAGCTTGGCAAGGCTTTTTGCTGCCTTAAGAGATTTTTAATTATATAGTTTATTTCCATATTTACTTATTTTACAATGCACTTACTTCCTGTAAGTGCACTTTGTGTATGTGGCAACTCTTCTTCCTTTAATTATAAGGTTGATATCACCTAATTATAGGGTAAGTACACAGTTATTTTTGTCCCTTGTGCCAGTGTTTAGGTATTTAAAGAAAAGAAAGAAAACAAATAAAAACCTTGATGATTAGTAATTGTTTCTTTTCATTACCTCTTTAGGAAATGCAGTGTTCTGCAGATAATAAGAACACCTATTACATTGTTTGTAAAATTACTTGGATGTGCCAGAGAGGTGCAAATGTTTTTGTTTGTTAAATAACTCATGCTATACTGGGAACTATTGGTTTTCTACCTTGTCAGAAAACTTTTTCATGCTGTCTTCATCAGGGTTTCTATTCCTGCACAAACATCATGACCAAGAAGCAAGTTAAGGAGGAAAGGGTTCACTCAGCTTACTGCTGTTCATCACCAAAAGAAGTCAGGACTGGAACTCAAGCAGGTCAGGAAGCAGGAGCTGATGCAGAGGCCATGAAAGGGTGTTACTTACTGGCTTGCTTCCCCTAGCTTGCTCAGCTTGCTTTCTTATATAACTCAAGACTACTAGCCCAGAGATGGTACCACACACAAGGGACCCTTCCCCCTTGCACACTAATTGAGAAAATGCCTTACAGCTGGATCTCATTGAGGTATTTCCTCACCAGAAGCTCCTTTCTCTGTGATAACTCCAGCTTGTGTCAAATAGACACACAAAACCAGCCAGTACACATGTTTATCAAGGAAACATTTATCTCATGCTTTTAAGTTATACTTCCAATGTTAAGTTGCTATCAATTCTAAACTTGGATATATTTATCTGAAAGGCAGAAAAGATAAAAATAAAATTTAGAGTGACCTAATTAGTTCACAAACTAAAAGAAGAAAAATGGAAACAATGTTGACATTTAGTTCAGTTTTAATTGTTAGCATATGAGATTTCTGTAAGTAGAAAACTGTCAATGTGTCATTCCATTGATTCTATTACTTAAAATCATTAGTGTGTTTTATATTTCAGTATATTAATATTAATTATACATGATAAATATGCATGATATATTATTCCATTAATCTATAAATATGTATTTCACTTTATTAACTTTCAATAGTGGAATATACTGCAGTTTATGCACTTATTATATTTGTATGAGAGGTAACCAGATAAAGTAATAATTGTAATTTGCATTAAAATTTCCCTAATACTACTAAATAATGAAGCCAGATATAACACACAGTCATCATTTATAACATGGGCAGAAGAAAATGGTGTCAGAAGGACATTATTAACTTTGTTTTTCAGTTTCCTAGAATTTTATTGAGTATTTTTTATTTTTTAATTAATTTATTTTTTACACTCCATATTTCCTGCCCCCCCATCCACCCTCCAACTGTTCCATAACCCATACCTCCTCCCCACATCCCTGTCTCCATGTGGATGTCCCCACTCCATACCCCACCTGACCTCTAAACTCCCTGTGGCCTCCAGTCTCTTGAGGGTTAGGTGCATCATCTCTGAATGAACACAGACCTGGAAGCCCTCTACTGTATATGTGTTGGGGGCCTCATATCAGCTGGTGTATGCTGCCTGTTAGGTGGCCCGGTGTTTGATAGATCTCAGGGGTCCAGATTAATTGAGACTGCTGGTCCTCCTACAGGATCATCCTTTTCCTCAGCTTCTTTTAGCCTTCTCTAATTCAACAACAGGGGTCAGCTGCTTCTGTCCATTGGTTGGGTGCAAATATCTGAATCTGACTCTTTCAGCTGCTTGTTGGGTCTTTCAGAGGGCAGTCATGATAGTTTCCTTTTTTGTGAGTACTCTGTAGCCTCAGCAATAGTGTCAGGCCTTGGGACCTTCCCTTGAGCTGGATCCCACTGAGATTCCACCTTATATCAGTCATAATGGTCAAAATTAAAACCTCAGGTGACAACACATGTTAGAGAGGATGTGGAGAAAGAAGAATACCCCTCCATTGTTGGTGGGACTGAAAACTAGTACAACCACTCTGGAAATCAACTGGATATTACTTAGAAAATTGGAAAAGTTCTACCTGAAGGCACAGCAATACAACTCTTGGGAATATATACAAAAGATGCACCACCATACCACAGGGGCATGTGTTCAGCTATGTTCATAACAGCCTTATTTGTGATAGCCAGAAGCTGGAAACAACCTAGATGTCCCATGACAGAAGATTGGGTACAGAAAATATGATTCATTTACACGATGGAATATTACTCAGCTATTAAGAACAAGGACATACTGGGTTTTGTAAGCAAATGGATGGAACTAGAAAATATCATCCTGAGTGAGGTAACTCAGGCACAAAATGACATGCATGGTATTTACTTACTAATAAGAGGATATTAGCCAAAAAAAAGGTACAGAATACCCAAGATACAGTCCACAGAACTCAGAAAGGTCAACAAGCTGAAGTGCCTTGTAAGGATACCTCATTCCCACTTGGGAGAGAGAAGAAAGCAATCACTTAGGAGGGGAAGTGGACAGTGTGGCAGGAGTGCGGGGAGAGAGAGGAACCTGATCTGGTATTGGGTGGGGGAAAAGGACTGAAGCCATGAGTGCCAACAGAAAGAATGGAAACAGGCAACCTCAGAAGATAGGAGGTTGGGGGTACCCTCCGGAATGTATCAGATACCTAGTAGGTGAGAGACTCTCAGGACTGAAAGGGAGGGACCTTAGATGAAATGCCCAACAGTAGGGAGAGGGAACTTATGGAGTAAGTTCCCAGCAGGAAAACAGGGCATCAATTGAGGGATAGGGTTGCCATCCCAGAGTCACAACTCTGACCCATAAATTATTCCTGTCTGAAAGAATTGCAGGGATGGAAATGGAGAGGAGCCTGAGGAAAGAATGTCCAGGGACAGGTCCAAAGTGGGATCCAGTTCAATGGGAGGTCCAAAGGCCTGACACAAATTATTAGACTTTTAAAGGGGACATAAGAAGTGCCATCTATCCAAAGAAGTTTCCAAAGACAAGATATATTTGTACTGCTTCAGATTCAAATGGTGAATACCAGCTCTTCAAGATATATACAGAATAAATATTACCATCCATAATTAGCAGATTACATTTCCTCACTTTATCAATGCAAATATTCCTATAGGTTCAAAGTGCTTGGGCCACAGAACGAGCACACAGGAGCTTGACTATTTCACACTGGGTTCCTCAGCATTATTTTATGAGTTATTTTAATGTTGTGAAATGAAGGATGGAAATCCATATCTACAAGCAACAGCTACAAACTATGTCTATTAATAATTCTTTGCTGATTAAAGACTTAGGTAGTACTGTGAAATCTATAGAAAGCAATCTGTGGTTTGCCTCTTTAAAACCAAATCTATACTGGCAAAATGTATTGCTCCATTCCTGCACTATTCTTGTTATCCCTCTGTAAGTTGCTTTAGAATAACAAAACAGCTATATTAGGATTAGAGTTGTAGTGAGTTTTTTTTGAACCAGGATGATCACAAAAATGGCTTTTAGTATGCTTGGAGTCACATTTCAATATATGAAATGAATGAAGGAATACAGGAAAGAGAATGCTGTGGAAAGGTCACCCATAATTAATATAAAATGATTCTTGATACCCTCACAACACACTATTACAAAACACTTATACAAGCAAATGATTCAAGAAGTGTTCAAAAAGCTTGGCTGCTTCATCCCCTTGTGCATATACCATCTCTGATAGATATGCTCCCAAGAGCCTACATGTCATCAATGACTACGAATAATGATTGGCTTTAACCTACCCCTTAGATAGACCTAAAATCACCCCATTATGCTTTTCTAATAGTTATTTATGCAGTCTCATATTGTTTCTGCTTCTCATATATGCTAATTTCTACAGTATTTAATTTCAAAAGCTATAGGTAAGAATGTGCTGTGCAAAATAGAGGGAAATAATTATACATCAGAAATGTTTTCTAGGTGTAGATGAGAACTCTACATATAATGTAATATATGTTGCTACTCTTTATCTGTTCTGTTAATACCAAGGACAGGAATCACATTAGAAATTATTTTAATCTTTACTTTAACAGTTGTGGAGACGGTCCAGGATCATCGATATGGCTTTAGTATTTAAGATATTAGAATAAGTGTGTCTGAAGCCAGTTTGGGGATCATCATCAATAATTCTGGCTCATATCATCTTAATAATAAATAGTGAATACTGAGAGTCCTGTATTTCATTTGCATTACATTGTGCTTAGATTGCATTTTTTTTTCTGAATCTTTTAAAGGGCCTAGGACAAACATGATCCTCTACTCAGTGATTTTTCTATAAAGATCACAAGTGAAAGCTATTGTCATTTTGTAGAGATGATTCCATGGGCTGTTCTGCCTCCATACTATACCTGTATGCTTTCATTTATCTACTTTATATGGGAAAGTGTATGAAAGTGGTTATACATGCAGAATCTGATGTAAATGGCTTCCTGTCTTTCCTTTGTTCTCTGCACAAATAAAATTCTCATCCTTTGTATTCTTCCTAACAAGGTCACATTTTCTGAGACACCAAGGATTCTGTATAGTGGTAAAGGATCATAATATTTTCTAATCCTTGGGAAGCCTTTGGACCTTAAAAATATGTGAAGCTAATTTTGTTGTAGCTGAATACTCATTGCTAAATATTATTTAAAATGAGGCTGAGAAGATGGTTCATTTGGTACAGAAATTGTCAGCCAAGCATATCATTCTGTATTTGATCCCCAAACTTACATGAAATGCCAGGCATCATGGTTCACTACACAACTGAAATCCTGGCTCTGGTTGAGAAAGATTAGTTGTCCTCAAGTTTACTTGGTCAGCCATGAGTTCCAGTCCAATGAGAAACTGTGTCAAAACCAAACCAAACCAAAACAAAACAAAATTAAAAACACAAAAACAAAAAAAAGAGGGCAGTTCCTGAGTAACAATATTCAAAGTCTGTCTTCATGAATGTGTATATACAGGTAACATATACTCAGAGAAATGAAAGTATTTATTAAGCTTCTTAGAGGATATGACTAGTGCTGGCAGAGAATAACAGAAAAATAAATAAAACAACAATCGCACGAACAGTCTAGTAGGTGAAATTGAAGACAGCCTATTTTAAGCACCTAAAGAGCTACTTCACTGTCTCTGCACATTGTGTATCTGAATGTTCTGATATTTACTTCAACAACATTAAGAGGCAATGGTGCAAAGAAATGCCAAGTTATTCATCTCAGAAGGAGAAATTTAGAATTTTCAGAACATCTTTCTTCTTTATGACATTGTAGATTAATTGTATCATAAGTTTTCAAATGGGAGGCTCCCTGGCTTCAAGAAATTTACCTGTAGCTCAGCAATTCAGTATTTTAATTGTTCTCATAAACAGAAGAACAATTTTCTTATATGCAATAACAAAAACAAAATTACAATTTAAGTACTTTTTTATTTGCCAATAGTTATATTAATATAAGAATTTAATACTGTACAGAAATTTTCTAAAACATTTCTCTAACATCCTGTAAAATTTTTTTTTGAAAGAAGATCCCAGGCTGACCTCAAACTCACTATGCAGCTAAAGCTAACATTCAGCTTTGTATCTTCTTGTCTTCTCTTACACCGTACTGACACTATAAGCAAGTGTAGTCAAGCCTAGTTTTCTGTGGTACTGGGGATCAAATGTAGAATTTTGTGCATGCTAAATAAACTCTACCAACTTAGTTATATCCATTACACCAGTTTTCTCTACATTAACATTACCCACAGCCGTGGTGTGTACTTAAAATTAATAAACTAAATTTTATTCAAGGCTGTTAAATTTTTACTTACAGTTGTAAAAAGTGCATGGGTAACTGAGTTGGCAATTTATTTGGTTTAGAAGATGCTATTACAATGAAGCCATTTCTTTCAGAATTAAAACCTAAATATAAGACAGTCTTGATGGAATATCTGTAGGATTGTTTTTTGTTGTTTGCAAGTTGACATGGTTGTTAAGTTTTGTCTTAGAAAATTTAAATAAGAAGAGAAATGTGTTCTTCTGGATATTCACATATGCTACTCATCAAAACGACTTGGGGTTGATATTAAGATAAATAAGTAAGAAGAGTAAGGATCTGGGGAAATGAGATAGAATGTTTGGTTAAGTTCTTACTTCATGACTGTTAGTATCTAATTCCCAGTACACACATGAAAATGTGAGGCACACTTTTAATAACAATGCTAGGGGAATGGAGACTAGAAGATTCCAGAGATCTGCTGGATAGCTTATCTAATCTAATTGGAGAGCTACAGGCTGAGAAGAGATATGTCTCTAAAGAGGTGAAACTCATTTATGCTATTGTGTACGACTTTGCACAACCATATTGCCTGGACACACATGAACACAAATGCAAGGATACATATACACACACACATGCATAACTATAATTTAAGAAGAAGGTATAGGAAGAGATTTGAGCACCTACAAAACACCTACAAACAAAGATGTTTTAGTCCAATTAATAGAAATGGATTATTTAATGTTTTTTATCCTTGTAAAAATAATGTTCTCTGTAAACTTTATACTGTAATCACTGTATGTTCATATTCGCCCTCAATTCTCCCTTCTGTCTCCTCTTAGAGTCACTCTTACTTCTTTCGATACCAATTTCATGTCTTCCTTAAAATAAAATAAATAAAAACAAGTCAAATATGTGCTGCTTTATAGGGGAGGTATGTTGCTAGTGAAAGTATGCACTGGAGAGTAGGGTAACTTCAAGAGGTCATACCCTTAAAGAAAATTATGTCTCCCTCTCCAAGAAGTTTTCAATTTCCAGTAGCTCTTAATCCATGGATAACTTCATGGCCATCCATCTTTCCATACTGAGATTCTATTGAGGTTGATAAATATATCATTATGATTTAAAGGAACATGAATCAAAATAAATTAACATATTATAATTGACATACAAAATTTAAAAAAGCAATTTTGTAATAAGAAGAAATCCTAAAATTACAAAAATAGAAGTCATATGTTTTAACATCAGCTTAATTAGATATATTTTAGTATGAATTTAAATCAGAACTAAAATAGAGAAACATTGGCAAAAAATGAGTATTAAAACTATAGAATATAAACCCATCAATAAGCACATTAAATTTATAGAAATTGAGAAAACATAGTATTTGAAACCATACTGTGTATAGTTTAGTAATTTAGAAATAATGCCAGTTTTAATGAGTGCTTAAGTCATAGCTAGTGAGTTATAGAATTTCTAAATCTATTGTATGACTCTATTCATGCATGCAAATATAAATTCTTAACATTTATTTTTAGTTTTTAAAGGAACAGTAAAATATTAGGATAAAGATTTTTACCACATGTAAAGTTATTATTGCTTTACTAAAAATGTAAAAGCTGTCACCCAAACACTCAGTAATAGTGATTGAAAAATTTGTGCTTCATTTTCATGTTGAAGTAGTAAAAAGTTTAAATTAGTTTATTTAATAATTCAAAAAATTACTTGAATGTGTGAAATAATAGTGCATAGATTAAACCATACTATATATACACATATATTCATGAGTGAATATATATAATATATATACATGTATGTATATATATATATATATATATATATACTATATATGTATATATATACACACACATATATATGGGAAACATCTGGAAGTTTATAAATTATTTAGTAAGTTTATTATTCAGGATCATCTTTTTACTATTTCCAAATTATATTCTTCCTTGTCCATATATTTACTCTGCATTTAGGTTTAAATTAAATGAAAAATCAATCACAAGATGATCTCTATGCTAATCAGGTAGATTATATATGTAAATAAATCTTGCTCAAATTTTCTTTGTACTTAAAATTGCCATGAGTTGTTACTGAACAATCATTTTATGAAGTAATGGTATGATAGAGTTCTCAAAATTTCCAGGAAATGAGAATGTGTCTTATCATTAATATCACTGAGTGAAGTTAAAAAGTAATATAAGGACTTAGGGTCACATGGATATTGTAATGGAACACATGCTTAATTTAATATAAATGTCATAATCAAAACATTTGCATCAATGAACTGCACATGAATTAAAGATAAGTGAATCAAAAGCCTTAATGTACTGGTTTGGAGTCACAAAATCTGTATAATTGTTAAATGTTTCATTAATTTACCAAATGGTTTCTTTTTCATGTCTTTTCCTATTTCAAATCAGAAACTGTACAAATACATTTGGTCTGAGCACAATATAAAATAGTATTAAATACTAACACGTCTTTGGAAGAAAGTAAAGTGTATGTTATGAGAAAGTACATTTAACAATAAAGGGTTTTGTGGCCACAATTTTAAAACCACTCTACCTGTTTTAATAGTATTGCTAAGAGTACACACCACACACCTTTGCATAGATAAAAATATTTTATCATGCTATGTCTTTTTCAAATCACATTACCTCTGTTAAAAAGACAAGTAAAGCATATGAATATCTTTTGGAGCTTGAGGTCCACAGAGACTATGGTTTGATACATGAACCTCCAGTCAGGCAAGGGAGACAACCAGAAATACGGCAGTGTACAGAACTCCAAGCCTTATTTGGAGAAGATCTGATGTGGCTAAAACTAGAAGGAGCATGGGATCTCAAACAATAAGGTGTTTCAATGATAAGAAGCCTGCCTTCTATTTGTTTCTGCTACTTTTTAGCTGATACACAGGAAACCTGATTTCATCATAAAAATGAATATAACAATATAGATTTGGTTCTGAATTGAAGAAAGTAATTTGAAGTATGGTAATTAGAAGACTACTTTGAATATTGTCTAAATCCAAACTCACAGTCTATACTGTATCAACAGTTGCTTTAAAATTAAGTGTGGAACTGTGTATGTAGCCCCAACCATAGCAGGTGGGAAAGAGTTGGTTTTAAGAGTTGGTTTTAGTGTTGACTACAAATTTAATGAATAAATACAAATGTACATGAATTTTTCCTGTAACATACTCCCCAGTTTTAAATACTCTGAGAATGCATTAACATAGTCTTGTTGTCCTTGTGTCTTTGATTACTGAGTTATATTTGGATATAGTTATCATTTTGGAGTTCAGGTGGGGTTCAAATCTATGAGATTTTAGGTGACTGACAATCTTCTTGGTGTGCAAGAAATAGTGAATATCAAATACTCTAGGTTGCTTGGGAGGTATTTTTCTACCAGAATTACTTTAAATTGTTTTTCTCAATAATGTTTTAATAAGTTGGCAGCATCAGTAGATAAGCAGAAATATGATGTGGGAATTAGGGCTCAGTCCTTAGTTTTAAGAACAAACCAAAGCCGGGAAACCATTTTTAAACCATAAGTAATCTAAAGAAACTGTATCTCAAATATTTTTATAAACCATAAAATAAGGCAGATGAGATATCTCAGTTCCTGAAAGTACTTGATGCCAAGCTTGCTGACCTACATTCAATGCCCAGGATCTACATGGTGGAAGAAGAGAATGTACTCCTGTGAGTAAACCCATTTTAAATCGTGTTATGGATTCTCTGGAGTCTACCTTCTTGAGTTCTTTGTATACATTGGATACTTGCCCTCTATCAGGTATAGGATTGATAAGGACCTTTTCCCAATCTGTGGGTTGCCATTTTTGTCCAATTGACAGTGTACTTTGCCATACAGAAGCTTACAATTTTATGAGGTCCTACTAGTCAATTTTTGATCTTAAACCACCAACCAAAGAGTACACACAGTGGTCCTCATGGCTCCAGCTGCATATATAGCAGAGGATGGCCTAGTCAGTCATCAATGGGAGGAGAGGCCCTTGGTCCTGTGAAGGTTCTATGCCCCAGTGTAGGGGAATACCAGGGCCAGGAAGTGGGAGAGGGTGGGTTGGTGAGTGGGGGAGAGGGAGGGAATAGGGTTTGTTTTTTTGGAGGGGAAACCAGGAAAGGGGATAACATTTGAAATGCAAATAAAGAAAATATCTAATAAAAAATTTAAGAAAAAAAAAAAAGCAAAACCCATTGGTGTTCTGGTCAGGAAATTTAGCCCAGTGCCCATGTGTTCAAGGCTCTTGACCACTTTCTCTTCTATTTAGATTCAGCATATGTGGAGGTTCTTGTACAAGGAATTAAGAATGGATCAATTTGCATTCTTCTCCATGACAGGCAGTTGAACCAACACCATTTGTTGAAAATCCTGTCTCTTTTTATGCTGGATAGTTTTAGCTTCATTCCCAAAGATCAATTGACCATAATTGTGTGGGTTCATTTCTGGGCTGTTCAATGATATACCTGCCTGTCTCTGTACCAATACCATGCAGTTTTTATAACTATTGCTCCATAGTACAGTTTGAAGTCAGGGATGGATTCCCCTAGAAATTCTTTAATTGTTGAGAATAGTTTTCACTATCCTGGGTTTTTTGTTATTCCAAATAAATTTGAGAATTGTTCTTTCTAGCTGTGTGAAGAATTGAGTTGGAATTTTGATATGATTGCATTGAATCTGTAGCTTGCTTTCAGTAAAATGGCCATTTTTAATATATTAATACTGAAAATCCACGAGAATGGGAGATCTTTCCATCTTCTGAGGTCTTCTTCAATTTTGTACTTCAGGGACTTCCTACACTGTTTTTTCACACGTTTGTTTAGAGTCACACCAAGATAGTTTATATTATTTGTGATTATTATAAAAGGTGATGTTCCCTAATTTCTTTCTCAGCCCATTTGACCTTTGAGTACAACAAGGCTACTGATTTGTTAGAGTTAATTTTATATCCAGACACTTTGCTGAAGTTGTTTATCAGCTGTAGGAACTCTCTGGTAGAATTTTTGTGGTTGCATACATATACTATCATCTGCAAATAATGACATCTTGACTTCCTCCTTCACAGTTTCTATCCTTTTGATCTCTATTTGTTATCTAATTGCTCTGGCTAGAACAATTAGTACTACAATGAATAGGCATCCTTGCCTTAACCATGATTTTAAATGGGATTGCTTTGAGTATCTCTATATTTATTTTGATATTGGTTATTGTTTGCTACATGTTGTTTTTATTATATTTAGGTATCAACCTTGACTTACTAATCTCTCCAATACTTTTAATATGAATGGGTATTATATTTTGTCAAAGGTCTAAAAGTATTATCATGTGGTTTTTTTTTTTTTTTTTTTTTTTTTTTGCATTTCATATAGTGGAACACATTGATGGATTTCTGAATACTGAACCATCCCTGCATTCCTGGGATATAGTGTACTTGATCATGGTGAATGATCATCTTGATGGGTTCTTGGATTCAGTTTGCAAGAATTTTATTGACTGATTTTGCACCGATATTCATAAGGAAAATTAGTCTGAACTTCTCCTTCTTTGTTGGGTCTTTTTGTGGTTAAGTTATCAGTGTAACTCTGACTTCATAGAAAGAACTGGGTAGTACTCATTCTGTTTCTATTTTGTTAAATAGTTTGAGAAATATTGGTATTAGTTCTTCTTTGAAGGGCTGATAGACCTCTGTACTAAAACCATCTGACCATGGACTTTTTTTAGTTGGGAGAATTCTAATAACTGCTTCTATTTCCTTAGGGGTTAAGGGATTGATTAGATAGTTTATATGATCCTGATTTTACTTTGGTGCTGAGTATCTGTATTGAAAATCATCCATTTCATCTAGATTTTATAGTTTGTTTTTTTTTAATATAGACTTTTGAAGTAGGATCTGATTATTTTACCAATTTCCTCAGTTTCTGTTGTTATGTCTCCATTTTCACTTGTAATTTGGATACACTATACCCACTACTTAGTTTAGCTCTGTTGGTCTTGTTAATTTTTTCAAAGAACCACCTCCTAGCTTTGTTGCCTGGGTTGGCATTTTTGTTCTCTTAGGGTCTGTATGACATCTGCCCAAGATCATCTGGCATTTATAGTCTCTGTTGAGAAGTATGGTGTAATTTTCATAGGTCTGCCTTTGTATGTACTTGACCATTTTCCCTTACCTCTTTCAATATACTTTCTTTGTCCTGTGCATTTGGTGTTTTAATTATTATGTGACAGGAGGAATTTCTTTTCTGGTCCCATCTGTTTGGTGTTCTGTAGGGTTTTTATATGTATATGGGCATCTCATTCCTTAGGTTAGGGAAGTTTTCTTCTAAAATTTTGTTGAAGATGTTTGCTGGCTTGTTGAGTTGGGAATCTTTACTCTCTTCTAGATCTATTCTTATGTTCAGTCTTTTCATTGTGTCCTGGTTTTCTTGAATGTTTTGAGTTAGGGGCTTTTTGCTTTTTGTAGTTTCCTTGACTGTTGTACCAATGTCTTCTATGGTAACTTGTATACCTGAGATTCTCTCTTCTATCTCTTGTATTTTGTTGGTGATGCTTGCATCTGTGACTCCTATTCTCTTTTCTAGGATTTCCATTTCTAGGGTTGTCTCCCTTTGTGTTTGCTATCTCTGTTTTCTGTTTTTAGATCCTGAACAGTTTAGTTCAATTTCTTCACCTGTTTGATTGTGTTTTCCTGTATCTCTTTAAGAGATTTATGTCTTTCCTCTGTACCTTCTTGTTCACCTTTGTTCTCCTGTATTTCTTTAAGGGAGTTATTTATTTCCTTCTTAAAGTCCTCTATCATCTTCATGAGATGAAAATTTAGATCTGAATCTTGTTTTATAGGTATGTTGGGATATCCAATGTTGCTGTGTTGGGAGAAATGGGTTCTACTGTTGCCAAGTAGTATTGGTTTCTGTTGTTTATGTTCTTGTGTTTGCTTCTTGCCCTCCGGTTTTCTCTGGTGTTAACTGGACTCACTGTCCTGGTTTTCTCTGGTGTTAACTGGACTCACTGTCTTTGACTGGAGCCTGTCCCTCCTATGAGCCTGTGATCCTTTGATCCTGAAAGTGTCAAAATCCCTGGAGGGTTGAGCTGCAACTGGGGTATGGGCAGAGTAGATGGGAATCCTGAGCAGAGGCTCTGCTCCCAGCACAGGTACAAACCGGAGGAAGAGTGGGTCTCTGGCTTGGTGGGGTATTTGTGTTCCATGGTCCCAGGAGTCCAGGTTCTGCCAGCTATTGGATCAGGGTTTAGTGTCCCACCTGTGATCCTGGATGTGTCAGAACACCTGAGGGTTCAGAAGCAACTGGGCTATGGGCTGAGTGGATGTGGATCCAGAGCAGAAGCTGTGCTCCTAGCACAGGTTCAAATAGGAAGGCTATTTATAAAGTTTTAATGAGAATGAATGAATGAAAAAAATAATATTCTACATTAACTATGCGACTTGAAATAAAAGCATCATTTGAAGAATCAAAATAGCGATAAGAATGTAAAGAATATATACATCATAAAGAATTTTCAAATAAGTAGAGAAGCTGTATAGTTGAATATATGATATTTTAGTCAATGAATAGTGATATGGAAAAAATCCCATAATTAAAATAAAAATAAGATTAATCTAAAAACAATTTTAGAGAGTTTTCTAATGGAATGCATCTGTAAATAGAAGTAGTTCCTAAGCTTGACATGAAAGGAATCACTCAGCAAAAATTGATTGGTTAGAATACATAAAAATTCTGAAATAACAGTTTGTGAATATACAGAAAAATAAGCTAAGAAAAATAACTATTCTATCATATAGAGAGCATTATACTGCATTCTTGGTGTTTTAAGTTTACCGATTTAAGTACTTCCACCCAAACTTAAAGAAGGGCCGATTCCTCCCGATTTGGTAGTAATACTCCTTAGTAAT
The DNA here is from genome assembly GCF_008632895.1 of Mastomys coucha. Classification (NCBI taxonomy): domain Eukaryota; kingdom Metazoa; phylum Chordata; class Mammalia; order Rodentia; family Muridae; genus Mastomys; species Mastomys coucha. The sequence continues at coordinate 780,096 of NW_022196899.1, forward strand.
TACTAAGTCATTTGCAACAAAGAAAAAAAGAGACCTCCTCAAATGAGATGGTTTGTTTTTATTTTTTAAAATTTATTTACAATCCAGCAGTTGCTCTGCTCCCAGTCCCCCATTCCACAGTTCCTCATCCCATTCCTCCTTCCCCTGTCTCCAAGAGGATGCTCCCCCATCAACAGATCTCCCCAGTCCCTTAGTCCTCAAATCTCTTCAGGATTAGGGACATCTCCCACTAAGGCCAGATCAGGCAGTCCTCTGCTCTATATGTGTCCAGGGCCTCAGGTCAGCTCATGTATGTGGTTTTTTTAGTAGTCTGGGTTAGTTGACACAACTGGTTGCCCTCCTTTTCACGTTCTTCTGCCCTTTCACTAATTCAACCATAGGGATCCCCGACTTCAATCTAATGGTTGGGTATAGATATCTCCATTTGTATCAGGCAGATGATGGTTGTGCCTCTCAGAGAAAAGCCAGGTTAGGACCCCTTCTGTACACACACCATAGCACCAGTAGGCTTGACAGGCCTTGGTGCCTCCCCATGGGAGGGATCCAAAATTTGGCCAGTACTGGACAGTCTTTCCTTCAGTCTCTTCTCCATTTTTATGCCTGAAGTTATTTTAGATCAGAACAATTCTGGGTCAGAAACTTTGACTATGGGTTGGAGACCCCACCACTCCACTTGATGCCCTATATATCCTATCTAAGAGGTAGACTATTCAAGTTCCTTCTCCCCACTTTTGAGCATTTTATCAAAGGTCACTCCCACTGAGTCCTGAGAGTATCTCACCTCCTAAGTATCTATCTGGTACATTCTGCAGGGTCCCCCCTCCTACCTCCTACCTTCTGAGGTTGCCTGTTTCCACTCTTTCTGCAGGCCCTGAGGGATTCGGTACTTTTCGCTGATCCAATACATGATCATGTTCTCCTCTTCCCCTCCACATCCATTTCCCACCAAAGTCCCTCCCTCTGTCCCTCTCTTGTGATTGCTTTCTTCTCCCTCCCAAGTGAGATTAAGATCTCCTCACTTGGGCCCTTAGGCTTGTTAACTATTCTGAATTCTGTGGACTGTATCTGTGATATTCTATACTTTTTCTTTTCTGTTCTTTTTTATTATTTATTTATTTATTTATTTATTTATTTATTTATTTTTGGCTAATATCCACTTATCGTGAGTACATACACTGTATGTCCTTTTGGGTCTGGTTGCCTCACTCAGGATGATATTTTCAAGTTCTATCCATTTGCCTGCAAAAGTCATGGTTTCCTCCTTCTTAATTGCTGAATAGCATTCCACTGTGTATATGAAGCACATTTTCTGCATCCATTCTTTCACTGTGGGACATGTGGATTGTTTCCAGCTTCTGGCTATCACAAATATGGCCACTATGAATATAGTGGAGTACATGCTTCTGTGGCATGTTGGGGTATCTTTGGGGTATATGCCCAAGAGTGGTATAACTGGGTCTTCAGGTAGATCTATTTCCAATTATTTGAGAAAACTTCAGATTGCTTTCCAGAGTGGTTTTACCAGTTTGCAGGCCCACCTTAATGAAGGAGTATTCCTCTTTCTCCACATTCTCACCAATATGTGCTGACTCCTTAGGGTTTTTTTCCCATTCTGGTTGGTATAAGGTAGAATCTCTGGATCATTTTGATTTGCATTTCCCTGATCACTAAGTGCTTTGAATATTTCTTTATGTACTTCTCAGCCATTTGACTTTCCTCTGTTGTGAATTATTTCATTTTATACCCCATTTTTATTGGGTTGCTTGGTTTGGGCGAGTTAGCTTCTTGAGTTTCTTATATATTTTGGATATTAACCTTCTATTGAATGTGGGGTTAGTATAAATTTCTTCCCAATATGTAGGTTGCCAATTTCTCCTATTGACTATATCCTTTGGCTTTTCAGTTTTATGAGGTCCCATTTATTAATTCTTGATCTTAGAGCCTGAGCCATTAGAGTTCTGTTTAAGACCCACTACCCCCAACCCCTGCCACATGCCAATGAGTACTAATTTCTTTCCCATTTTCTCTTCCTTTAAATTCAATGATTTTATGTTGAGGTCATTGAACCACTTGGACTTGAACTTTGTGCAAAGTGACAAATATGCATCTATTTTCATTTTTCTACATACTGACTGCCAGTTAGACCAGCACCATATATTGAAGATGCATTATTTAGTCCATTGTATATATGTTTGCTTCTTTCTCAAAGATCAAGTGTCTGTAAGTGTGTGGGTTTATTTCTGGGTCTTCAATTCTATTCCATTGATCAAAGTGTCTGTCTCTGTAACAATACCATACAGTTTTTATCACTATTCCTCTGTAGTGTAGCTTGAGGTCAGGGATGGTGAGTCTCTCAGAAGTTCTTTTATTGTTAAGATTTTTTTTATAATCCTGTGATTTATGTTTTTCCATATGAAATTGAGAATTGCTCTTTCCACATCTTTGAAGAATTGTGTTTGAATTTTGATGGGTATTGCACTGAGTCTGTAGATTGCTTGCGGTAATATGGTCATTTTTACTATGTTAATCCTACCAAACATTGGAGATCTCTCCATTTTCTGAGGTCTTCAATTTCTTTCTTGAGTGACTTGAAGTTCTTGTCTTATAGATCTTTCACTTTTTGGTTAAAGTTACCCCAAGGCATTTTATATTATTTGTAAGTATTGTGAATGGTGTTGCTCCCTATTTTCTTTCTCAGCCCATTTATCACTTATACAAAAGAAGCTATTGATTTGTTTGAGTATCATCTTAAAATAGTAATATCTTCACTTCTTTACCTAATTCCCTTCATGTCCTTTTTTTTTTTTTTTTTTTTTTTTTTTTTTTTTTTTTTTTTTTTTTTTTTTTTGTCTTATTGTTCTAGCTTAAATTTCCAGTACTATATTGAATAGACACTGGGCAAGTGGGCATGTTTGCCCCAGGTTTTAATTGGATTTCAAGTGTCTTGCCATTTAATTTGATATTGGATGTTGGTTTGCTGTGTATTGCTTTTATTATGTTTAGGTTTTGGCCTTGAATTCCTGATCTCTCCAATACTTTTAACATGAAACGTGCTAGTGTAAGAACTCTCCAATTTCTTTACCAGGGCACTTAGTGCTATGAATTTCCTCTTAGCACTGCTTTCATTGTGTCCCATAAGTTTGGGTATGCTGTGTCACCATTTCCATTTTTTTTTTTTTATTTATTTATTTTGGTTTTTCGAGACAGGGTTTCTCTGCGTAGCCCTGGCTGTCCTGGAACTCACTCTGTAGACCAGGCTGGCCTCGAACTCAGAAATCCGCCTGCCTCTGCCTCCCAAGTGCTGGGATTAAAGGCGTGTGCCACCACCGCCCGGCTAACCATTTCCATTTTATTACAGGAAACCTTTAATCTTTTTTTCTTGTTGTCTTCCATGACCAAGTTATCATTGAGTAGAGAGTTTTTCAGTTTCCGTGGGTATGTGGGTTTTCTGTTGTTTTTGTTGTTATTGAAGTCTAGCCTTATTTCATAGTGATCTGATTGGATGCATGGGATTATTTTAATCTTCTTCTATCTGTTAAGGCTTGTTTTGTGACCAGTTATATGGTCAAATTTGGAGAAGGTACCATGGAGTGCTGAGAAGAAGGTATAATGGTTTGTTTTAAGGTAAAATATTCTGCATATGTCTGTTAAATCCACTTGGTTCATAGCCTCTATTTAAGTTTCATTGTGTCTCTGTTTAGTTTCTGTTTCAATGACCTATCCATTAATGTGAGTGGGGTGTTGAAGTCTCCCACTATTATTGTGTGAAGTTCAATGGGTATTTTGAGGTCTAGTAAACTTCCTTTTACAACTGTGGCTACCCTTGCTTTTGGGGCATAGATGTTCAGAATTGAGGCTTTCTCATGGATTTTTTCCCTGTGATGAATAAGAAGTATCCTTCCCCATTTCATTTGATAACTTTTGGATCAAAGTCTATTTTATTGGATATTAGGGTTGCAACTTCAGCTTGTTTCTTGGGACCATTTGCTTGGAAGACTTTTTTTCCAGCATTTTACTCTGAGGTAGTGTCAGTTTTTGAGTTGTGTTTCTCGAACGCAGCAAAATGCTGGGTCCTGTTTCTATATCCAGTCTTCAAGCGTATGCCTTTTTATTGCTGAATTGAATGTGTTGATATTGACAGGTATTCAAGACAGATGATTGTTAGTTCCTGTTATGTTTTTTGTTATACATGCCATTATGTGTATGTGATTCTCTCCTTTTGGCTTTGCTCTGAGATGATTTATATCTTGTTTTTTTTTCTTTGATTGTAGGTACCCTCCTTGTGTTGGAGTTTTCCCTACAGAATCCTCTGTAGGGCTGGTTTAGTAGGTATATAGTGTTTAAATTTGGTTTTGTCCTGGAATATTTTGGTTTTTCCATTTATACTAATTGAGAGTATTGCCAGGTATAGTAACCCGGAGTGACTTTTTGTGTTCTCTTCAGATCTATGTGACATCTGTCCAGGATCTCTTTTAGAGTCTTTCTTGAAAAGTCTCTTGTAATTCTGATAGGTCTGCCTTTATATGTTCCTTGGCCATTTCCCCTTTACAACTTTTAGTATTCTTCCTTTGTTAGGTGCATTTAGTATTTTGATTATTATGAGACAGGATTTTCTTTTCTGGACTAATCTGTTTAGTGTTCTGTAGGCTTCTTGTACACTTATGGTCATTTCTGTCTTTAGGTTGGGGAAATTTTCTTCTATAATTTTGTTGAAGATGTCTTCTGGTCATTTGAGCTGAGAATCTCCACTCTATTCTATTTCTATTATTCTTAGGTTTGGTCTTTTCATTGTGTACTGGTTTTCCTGGATGTTTTGGGTTTGAAGCATTTTAGGCTTTATACTTTCTTTGACAGTTGTATCAGTATCTTCTATGGTATGTTCTTTACCTGAGATTCTTTCCTCTATCTCTTGACTTCTGTTGGTGGTACTTGCATCTCTCGTTCCTGGCCTCTTTCCTAGTTTTTCTATTTCCATGGTTGCCTCTATTTGTGATTTTTTTATTGTTTATGCTTCTATTGTTGGTTTTGCACTGCTTTGTACAATCCTTTCACCTGTTTGATGGTGTTTTCCTCTATTTAAGTGAATTATTTATATCCTACTTAAAGGTCTGTATTTTCTTCATGTGATGGGATTTTAGGTCAGCCTCATGCTTTTCAGAGGTGTTAGGGTATCCAGGATTTGCTGTGGGAGAACTGGGTTCTGACAGTGCCAAAGTATATTGGCCTCTATTGCTTATGATCTTGCAAATGACTCTTACTATCTGGTTATCTCTGATGATAACTAAATTGGGTGTCTTTAGAGCCTATCCTCTGTGTCCCTAGGTGCAACGTCTCTCCTGAGAGCCCTGTGGCCCTGGCTGGAGCAACTCTTCTGGGAGACCTGCAGATTGTGAGATGGTGAGAGTAGCAGACACACTAATCTGCTCCAGTAGAGGTGCAGACCAGAAGGGGAGGCAATGGTTTCATGCTCTTGAAATGTTTGAGATGATGGTGTGGAAGTCTAAGATTGTTCTTAACATAATGTGTATTGAAACTACATAAATATATGCAAAAAGAGTCAACCAGGAGGAAAGCAAATGCTTGAGAATATCACTTGGTACCCATATAAACACATCTGAGAACTATTCTTGACTAACAAGCTTAGGGAACATCGAATGCCTTGATTTATTTGGGCAAAATTGAATAATATTTCACTTGACTTTAAATTTAAAATTAATTACTAGTGTATTCATATGTTGGTACTAATATTTGGCTGTAGGTCTCTGTATTTGTTCTCATCAGCTCCTTTTGGAAACCTCCCTGATGACAATTGGGCTAAGAGTGACTCTATGAGTATAGCAGAATATCATTAGGAATCATTTCACTGACCTGCATTTTTGTTTGTTTTTCTTTGTTTGTTTTTTTTTAGTTGGGGTTCTACCCCAGACCTTTGGGCCATGTAGCTTGCAGGTGCTGGCTATCCAGGCAGTATCTGCCATGGGCTCCTTCTTTTGGCTTGGGCCTCAAGGTAGAACAGTCATTTGTTGGCCACTCCCACAAGCTCTGGGCCACCATTGCTCCATCACAACTTGCAGGCCAGACTGATTGTGGGTACAAGGTTTTGTGGCTGAGTTGGCAGTTGGTGTCCCAGTCCCACAACTGGAAACCTAACATGGTTACAGAAGATGACTAGTTCAGGATCTATATCCTCTGTTACTAGAAGCCCTTAATGGGATCACCTTAATAGATTCCAGGCAGTTTCCACAGCAATAGTTGTCCATACTGGCTTCTAAATCTCCACCTATTCTAATTGTCTCTCCCTGTATTCTCTTTGTCCATCTCTCCTCTACCTGATCCCTCCTGGTCCCATCCCATGCACTCCTAGTCTACCCACAAGATCTTTTCTTTTTTCCTTTCCTGGGGAGATCTCATCTTTATCTAAATTCTCTGTGGATTATATTGACACAAGGAACACTGTAGAAGAGGGGGTGGAAGGATAATAGGATCCAGAGGGGTGAAGGACATCAGGAGAACACAGCCCACATAATCAACTTAAGCAGATATCATAGGGGCTCACAGAGACTAAACAAACAATTACAGAGCCTACATGGTTCTGTTCTAGGCCCTCAACACACTTGCTATGGTAGTTCAGCTTGAGTTTGTTTTTTTGTTATTGTTGTGTTGGACTGATAATAGTAGAAGTGGGGGTATCCCTGACTCTTTTGCCTGTCTGTGTGCCCCCTTTTCTCCTCCTGGGTTGCCTCATTCTGCCTTGATATGAGAGTTTGTGCCTCGACTTATTGCATCACGCTGTGCTGTGTTCAGTTGATATCCCTGGGAGGCCTGCTCTTTTATGCAGGGAAACAGAAAAGTAGTGAATTTAGGGAAGAAAGACAGTGTTAGGAAGAATGAGACTTGGAGGAGGAGAAAGAAGAGAGGCTGAGAGGCTGTGGTCAGGATAGATTATATGAGAGAAGAATAAAGAAAAAGAAAAAAAGACTTAATAGCCACTGAAAATTGATTTATAAATGACTTAGAAAACATCTGGTACCTTAAGAGATGCATAGACTACTACGTATAAAAAATCCTTTGTCTAAAACATGAATGTAAAAATAAATACAATTTGTTATTCTGTGAATTTTTTTCTTTTTGCATTCTTTTCATTTTTGACATTGAGTATTGACAAACACAAGTGTAGCATGACAAAAATATAGATACACATCTGTGTCTTTCCATAATGTTAGGACCTATGGAATATCAAACTCAAAAGAAAGGTTGATATTTTTGGTTGTTATTTATCCAGCAGTTCTAGATACCATTGATAGCTAGGCATGACAAACACCTGTTTCTTTTTTTCTGATTTGAATCATTAGGGCTAACTCACAGATCATGCATTACTATTGTTAGCATCAAGAACCTGCCTGCAGCAGATATGTGGGCGGGTCCACAGACCTGTCACCAAGGCAACGGCCACCATATTCCCAGAATCCATTGGGCTCAACTCCCACCTTTACCTAGATTACTACGTCACCCCACATATAAATATGTGGGTAGTTCCCTCCATCTCTCTCTCTCTCTCTCTCTCTTCTTCTCTCTCCCCCTTCTCTCTTCCTGCGCCGCTACCCCCTACCCCCTTCCAATTAAACCTCTTACACATGAAACTGCCTGGGCCTGGTGTCTGCAGACGCTTTCTGCCGCGACTCAAAACCCATCAACTATCACATGGTGAGTCATTTAGTCATTATATGTATGTGTTACACTATAGCCACAGAAGTTTTAAAGTGGCAATATCATTTATAGAGTTTAAAGAGTTCTAAGAGGGCTTAGTGGAGGCAGTTAGAGAGAGAATAGATACCAGGAGATACAAATGAAGTCACTGCAGGCAATTTTGGACATTTATAAACCCAGCTAGAGAGCTACTGAAGGCACTGAGTCTATCTAGATCTCAGGATTGAGTTCAGTTTCAGTACCATCAAACCCATAGGAACAGGAAAGAGGGCAGGTGCATAGAGATGAAGTGCAGGACCGGGTCTGTACTAAAGAGTAGATGCACAGACAGATGCCAATTTGAAAAGTTCAGGTTGGGTTGGAGAGGTGGCTCAGTGATTAAGAGCTCTGACTATTTCAGAGGTCCCGAGTTTAATACCCAGCAACCACATGATGGCTCATAACCATCTGTAATGGGTTCCGATGCCCACTTCTGGTGTGTCTGAAGATAGTATAGTGACAGTGCACTCATTTACATAAAATAAACAAGTCTTGAAAAGTTCAAGTCAACAGTAGAAACCTAGCTAAGCTGAAGCCTTAGAAAATGTCAGAGGTTCTCTATCTCTCTGTTTCTTGAACCACTCCAAGTGTTTAAATGATGGAACAATGAAGCTGTCTTTATCACAGTGTAAGGACATTTCAGCATTATAAGGTACAGATAATGTAGTACTCTTGTTAGCTATGGATTACTGTACATTGTTTTAATGTGCATATGTGTTCGTGTAGTTTCAGTTTAATTTGTTGAGTTTACATTTAACACCATTTTACTTTGTAAGAATTAATTTTTTATTAGTGTGTGTCTCATGGGTGTTATCAGACCAGTGGTGATATATGCACAGTGAGATGTTAAGTCATCTTGCTTTTTCATTTGTACCCAAAAGTAGTCAAAGGGTGCATATAAAACGGGGCTATTCATGGCAAAGCTATAATATAGAATAACTTAGAGGGGTATGACTCCATAAACACTAGAAAACAGTATTTTGAAAAGTTGGAGAAAGTTTAGGGAAACCACTATTAAAATATTCAATTAAGTATACATTTCTTGAGATTTCTACATGCACAAATAAATTAAATGCTCATATGATAGCTCCAAATGTGATGACAGCTTATATACAAAAAAATATGTTTGCTAATGTGATTATCCCATTGTTGTGAGATATGAACTACTGTCTATTCACTCCAGATAGGGTATCTACATCCAACCAAGGAAATAATTCCACCAAAGTCTGAGTGAACCAACTTACCTTATTTTGGTTATCCACTGAAGGATAGGTGACTTAAGGAGAGCAACATCATTGAAATGGCTGTACCAGGGCTAGAAAGCTGACTTTGCAGGTACTGACACTTGCTGTCAAGTCTCATGACCCATGTTTCATCTCCAGAAACCAGATGGTGGCAGGAAGGAAGTGAGTTACAGAACCTGTCCTGTTATCTCAACATGTCTACTGTGGCATGTGTGCACACACCCTGCAGGTGCTTGTGTATGTAACCCTACATAGAGATACAGAAATTAATAAATGTAAAAAAGAAATGGAAATGCTCACACCATGGTGGGTGACAACTCATGAAGCCTGCAAGCCACATCCCTGTAGCTCCTTGATCTATTTATTGCTAACTTCGGAGTGAACCCACCTCCCTTAGCATCGCTTTGCTGCCTCTTGACCTTGGGAAAGGGCCCTCGATGCGTGTAACGTTCTGAGCCTTGTACATATTGGTAACTTCCTGTGTCTTAGGAGACTTCTTATATCCCCCAAGAGGGAGTGTTTCAATTGGGAATAAACAACTACCTAAAATACAAAATGTATCAAAGTTCACTTTTACTTTCTAAAAACTCATTAAATTACAACACAGTGTTAAAATAGAAATCTATAAAATTATTAAAAAAATAATCCCCATTAGACATGCTGATGCACACTGTAATGACATCAGCACTGTGGGACTGAAGCAGAAAATTCATGGGTGGGAACTCAACCTAGGCCACATTTAAAAAAAAATCCTGAAAAAAATAAAAAGATAACACAAAATATGCCTTCATTGTCTATATAGACAGAAAAAAATTAGAATTTTCACTTGAATACATTATGTACCCAATGTAAAAATTTATTTAAAAATCAAACATGATCTATCATGTTTTGTTTGCTCTTTTTTTCCTCTTAAAATTCAAACCTCCTTTCTATTTCTAAAATTTCATTTTAAATAAATCAAAAGATAGGAATATACTTAGCTATTTCAAAAAAAAAATAATCAAATATCTGTTCTTTGGGCAAAATTATATTACTAAAATGATAATGTTTGTTTCCAAAAAAGATTTTTGCTCTGAGCTCAAGCTGTTAGGAGATGTACTGATTATCACTGACATCTGTGAATTCTCATTACCCCTGACAGTTTGGGTTTGTCAAGTTACCAAGAACACTGAATTACTCAGTACTTGGTTACTGCTCTGAGAAGAAATACAAGGTGAGGTTCCTGTAAGCCTACAAGTCACTACATGCAATCAATATGCCACCTTTATGCCACCTTGTGTTATTATGTGTGTCCCCCTAACCATGAATATTCCATATCCTGTCTGAACAAAAATTATCTAACACACCACAAACTCTTGTTAGAAACAGTGGTCCATGTTTCAGGATTATGCACAAGAATCATTAGCAAGAATGAAATCAGCATGCAAATGAGAGATACATGACACTTAAACAGATTATGCAAAGGACATTGGTGTACAATGCAAGAACCAGAGCAGACAAGCAGAGTGTGGCATGCTTTGACATCAGCTGCCAGTGTGCAGTTTCTTGTTGTTGCTGCCCTGTGTATTTCTCTACATGACACCCAAAGCGGCATAAGTATTGATGTTGAGCTTATAAAAGTTACCAAACAGATTAACATGCAAATTTGGAATCAATGAATATTAAAACCTGTTGTATATTTAATGAAAATGCTTTTGAAGGTTTAACAGAAATAGGATCTATTTTTAAAGTTTCACAATCAGGCAAAAGCCATGGTTATGCAAATGAAGTCAAGGTACATGCAGTCAACCTAGACTGCAGAAACATAGGTTCCTGATAGTTCTGGAAGGTACATGGGGTTACATTTAAGATTATAATGAAAATGAGCCACCCAAAATTTGGTACAGATTAATATATTATACAAAAAATGGCAAATGTCCACTTTTTAAGACTTAAACTCACTAGCTTTAATTTTAATTTCTCTTTTCAAAACAACAACAAAAATAATATTTTTTATTGGTTGAAAATGAAGATAGAAGGTAGAAAGGAAGGACTGAAGGCAGTTGTATTGATTATTTTGGTCTGTCATTTACAAACTGGGCAATCATATAACTTACATCAGAATCGTTCAGTATGTGTAAAACTAAATTAATAGTCTATATTGAAAAATACAATATATATAGGGGAGTTTGGTTTTTAAAAACTGACACTAAGAAGGTGACATAATTTTGATTCAAAAAATGTGTTTATATTTTTTGAAAACTCTGTATGTAAATCATTCTCCCTGATGAATCTGTTCAGAATCTACTAACACATTTTATTGGAATAATAATAAATGGTAAATAAAAACATTTGATATTCATGGCAGCAAAATAAAGCCACTGCTGTTGATAAAGTAAATAAAAATTGAAATTATGAATAATGGCAAACAATGATTAGCTCCTTCTTCCTAATGTTGCAACAACTTGGAGCTAAGTCCATTTCCACATTCGCATAAAGCATTGCCCTCCTTTCAACTATTGCACTTTTTTCCTTTCCTTTTTCTTTTCTCCTTCAGACTTTTCAGTTGACATAGCTGTCAATGTCTCTGTCATTGGCCCTAAGACTGAAGTCTGTACTGGGAAAAGGGCTACAGGGACTGACATTGTTTCTGCCTTTCTCCACGGACTTTTGCATCTGCCTTGCATGCTGGTTCTTCATCTCACTGGGTGGTACACTGAAACCATCAGAGAAATGTGAGACTGTAAAGTAGGATGTTCGAATCTGATATGAGCCCAAAGGTGATGTGGAGTAGGGCCCTCCTATCATCCCCTCTGTTGGTATCAAGAACAGGCACGGCAGACCGGCTCTGAACCCAGTGACATCCCATACAGGTGACAGAGACCCATACATCTGTGGCTATGGTAACCACCATACATTCCCAGAATTTACTTGGTTCACCCACAGTCCCTTTGCTCCTTTTTCTACCCAGTCAGCTTACTAACACTAACATGTTGTTTCCTTTACCAGCTTCTCAGGTGGACCCTGGAGTCTGAGACATCCAGAACCCCTCTGTTGCTAAACATCATTCTCCTATTGTCATCCAGTTACTGGCCTCTACTAGGACCATGCTCTGTTAAGCTCCAGAGGATGTCAAAACCACCCAACTTGTCCCCATGCCTAGAAAATGAGACTCCACTCTGGCAGCTGAGCTCAACCTCACTAGATTAGACATGAGTGTCTTGTCCTCCCCTGCTGTTCGTTTCCATCCAGGGCAGCCCTAACATCTGGAGATTCTAGGTTCAAGAAACTCCCACAGATAACAAAGTCTTTCCAAATAGGGTCAGGAAACGTTACCTTCCCTCTTCATTTCAGTCTTCGGACTTCTGGCAGCCTCTGCTTGGGGGCTAACACCTGGGAGCTAAGCCAGATACTCTCTGTTGACTGTTTGTCTTTAAAGAAGCTGCCTGAGCATGACCACCACGTGAGTACAGCCAGCCGCCTGAAGATCTTCTGAACCTGGGGACTTTGGCACCTGAACTTTCTTTGTAGTGTAATCTAGAGACTTGTTTTTGGTTTCTCCTGTGACTATAAAAACCCTGGTTTATTCTCAGTAAAGTGGAGCCTTGATTGGGATGCAACTTGGCTTTGTGTTTTCTCTTTGCATTTCAAACCCTGTATTTCAGGTCCTTTATTCCCTCCTGGCTGAGAAGAACCCAGTGTGTGAAACTGCGGGCAGTTTCAAGGACTGCTCCTTAGCTGGATGCCAGGAACCGATCGAAATTGCTGTCGTCCTTTTATCTCTCATCCTGTCTAAATATTATTTTCTCTATATTTGCTTTCTCGTTGACCAGACAAAAGATTATTGTAAAAAGTGACCAGATAAATATGGGGACGGCCCATATTGGTCTTGTCAGATACATATGCTAGGATCACACACCAATCATTTCCTCTATCAACACTACAAGACATTCTTTTTCTATATACAAGACACATGAGATCTCAGGGGGGAGACAGGAGTTTCAGCCCAGGTCCCCAGTAAGTCCCATCCTCATCCAGAGAAAATGTTTCAACTGCCCAACCTCTAAATATCAGAAAATTAAGTGATCAAACATTCCTCCAAAGTTCTTACCTCTTTGACATCATCCCTCATAAATGGCACTAACTTGCTTCAAATCTTGACCTCTGCATGCCAACTCCTTACTATTGCCACACCTAGTTGCTTTAAAGACTGCTGGCTATGCATACTGGAACTAATTCACAATTGCCACTTACAGCCTCTCAGTGATACCGCCCTTGCATCTTACCTCACCTTTTGCCAGTTGCCCTGCCCGTGATGTTGCCATGACTCCATACCTTTCCTCTAGCCCTATTTTTGTCGTGGCAAACTGTTTAAAGACCTCCAGAACATGTCCTGTAGGAACTCTAAGCTCCCTAGACTGCAATAGAACCACAACCCTCGAGACCTCATCTCTGCCACAATGCCCTGTAGTCCAAAACAAGTCAATTCTTTGTGGCACTCAGGTATATCATCACCTACCTGCCAGCTGGTCAGGAGTTTGCAGGTTGGTACTCCTTTCCCCCTAAGCTAGGAGTAATCCAGTGAAAAGAGTCCCTGCCAATCCCAGTTGTAGATATGATAGCTGCCAAACATAAGAGGGCAGATCAGTTTGTGCCACTCTTGGCCACTGGCGGAATAGCCATAGGTGTTGGTACTGGAATTGCAGGGATAATGACTTCCATGACACAATATAATGAATTCACTTCGAAGGTAGAAAAAAGTTTTCAAAAAATGTCTGAAACCGTGCTTACTATCCAGAAATGGATTAATACTTCGGCAGCTGTGGTGCTTCGGAAACAACAGGGACTAGATGTCCTGACAGTGAAAAAGGAATATGTTTGCCTGTTTCTACAAGAAGAATGCTGTTTCTTTGTCAACCAATCCAGGACAGTGAGAAATAAAATCCAGGAGCTACAATCATACATACAGAATTTTAGGAAATGTGAGACCTGCAGTTCTGGGATTTTGAAAACCCTATATGGAAGTGGATACTCCCCTTTGTAATGCCTTTCCTAGTCGTCTTCCTGGTGTTATTATTTGCTCCCTTCCTTATTAATCTTGTTTCTACATTCCTTCAATGAAAAATGCAAAAAGACATTCTAACCAAACTATTAATCAGTTCCTGTTACAGGATTACCAGCCACTGTCCACAGAGGAGCCTCTATCCATAGAGGAGCATGATGTTTACCAAGTGGACCCCAGTGGTAAAATCAGCGACATCCCAAAATTGATGTGCCCCTAGACAGCAGGAAGCATTTTAAAAGATACGACATCACCATTAACTTTTCACCATCTCCCTATTTTTTCCTTCTTTTTATGATAAGAAAAAGGGAGGTATGTTGGTATCAAGAACTGGTGCAGTAGATCTGCTCCAAACCCAATGATGTCATACACAAGTGATAGAGACTATGGCCACCACATACATTCCCAGAATCCACTTGACTCACCTCCTACCTTTACCTGTGAGCAGCTACCTCACTATCCAAATAAAAGGCAGACCCCTCTGACCATCTCTCTCTCTCTCTTCCCCTACTCCTCTTTGCGGCCACCTTAGCCCTCCTCCCCCACAAAAAAACTTCTGCCATGTGGAACTGCTTTGGCCTGGTGTGGTCTGTATGGATGTGACTGCCATTCTAACACAATACCCTCACTACTCACTTCCCAATGGCTTCACTATCAGCTTTGGATTATAATATAATCAAAATGAAAGTGTTAGCCATGCTAGAGCTCAGAGGTTGTTTCTCTCCACTTGTTTATTTAATTTTTGTTGGTTACTATTACAGTTCTTTTTCTGCCCTAATATGCATATTGTCCCTCTGAACTACTGGTGAACTACACCATTGTAGAATGGTACATGATAGAAAAGTAAATGCCTGATCTGTACTGAGCATGTATGGCCACCACATACATTCCCAGAATCCACTTGACTCACCTCCTGCCTTTACCTGTGAGCAGCTACCTCACTATCCAAATAAAAGGCAGACCCCTCTGACCATCTCTCTCTCTTTTCCCCCACTTCTCTTTGCGACCACCTTAGCCCTCCTCCCCCACAAAAAACCTTTTCTTCCATTTCAGTTGTTTTGCTCCGAAGTAAAAATATTTTCTGAGAATGTGATGCTATCAACACAGATAAGTTAAGATTTATTTGTTTAGCACCTGCTTTATGTCTGTTGCTCTGTATTGTAATATTCAGTGCAGGTCCCCAAGGCCTGGTTGCCCTAGAGATGAGAGTCCTCATGTAGAACCAAGTGAAACAGTGTGACCTTGTCCCCAAGTTATTTCTGATTGATGAATAAAGATGCCAACAGCCAACAGCCAACAGCCAACAGCTGGGAAGAAGAGATATGGGTGGAGCTTAGGGTTCCTAAGCTTGAGGTCAGAGGAGAACCAGGAGGGTGAGAAAAAGGTAGAGAGAAGAGGAAGCCACAATGGGTTAGGTGAGTCCTAAAATAATGGCCATATAAGTTGGCTAATTGGAGTTAAGAGCAGGCCAGATGAAACATAGAAAATTATATAATGCTATTATCTGCTGGGAAATAGACATGGTACCATAGAGGACAGATATCTGCCTAGTTCTTGTGTGATTAAGTTTTATTGTAAATATAAAGGTTGTATGTGTCCTTTACCCAGGAACTAAATGGTTAAAGGTGATTTAGAAAGCCCAGATTGGGATTATAATTTTTAGAATATTGGCCAATATCAAATAAACTCTAGAGTCTGTATGTGTCTATTGTTTTTTAAGAGAAAAAAGGACATGAAATTTGGGGGACCGAGGAAGAAATAGGGGGAGGGAAGAGAATATGATCAAAATATATTATATAAAACTGTCCATAAGTAAGGGAGCTAAGAAACAGGACCCGAATTCAATTTTTAGCGCCTACATGACTGCTAACATGCCTGTCAGTATTCTCAACCTCAAATTGAAAAAAAAAAAAATAATCCACCTCACATTTGCTTTCTCAAGATCTAAAGCAAAGAAGACATTTGAAAGTTTAAGAAAAAAATAAATTCACATTGTTATATATGTATGTAACCCTAGATCCAGGGGATCTAACACCTTCACACAAACATATATGCAGACAAAACACAAATGCACATAAATAAACATGAATAAATCATCAAATAATGTTTAAAATAAGCAAGAATATTAAAAATAGGTATGTGCAGTTTGATTTTCATGTTAGAATGACAGTTAAGTCACGTTTATGCATGTTCAGGCTGATCATATGTCTTCTATCATAATGTTCCAATGTATTTCTTCCTTTACTTGCAAGTGTCTGCTTGAGAAAGCATTTGTGAGGTGGCTCATTGTTTTCAATTTGAGGATGAGAATGCTGACATCTGAAATGGACACTTATTTCAGGACGCATTGATAATCCCTACCATGCAAGCGACAGCCTCTGAAAAAGTGTTCAGTGCCGGGCGGTGGTGGCTCACGCCTTTAATCCCAGCACTTGGGAAGCAGAGGCAGGTGGATTTCTGAGTTCGAGGCCGGCCTGGTCTACAGAGTGAGTTCCAGGACAGCCAGGACTACACAGAGAAACTCTGTCTCAAAAACCAGAAAAAAAAAGTGTTCAGTGTTTATTTGTTGTTGTTGTTATTGTTACAATTCTCATACTATTGTATTATCATACTTTTGTTCTTCCTAAAGTCTCTGATGAAGACAAAGCCCTAACTCAGACTCCAGTTTCAAGGCATACACTTGTTCACAAGGCTGTTTGTCACTGTGAGTGACTCATAGGGCTTCTGCATCCTGATCTAGCAGGCAAGTGGCTGAAGCCTCACTCACTGATTTGCTTTTCAGTTAAATTTTGATCCCAGAGATCTTGATTAAATTTTAATTATTTCTACTTTTTCTTGTATTTTCTCATGTATGTACTGGAAGCAAACTAGAACTGGAAGGTTGTATTTGGCTTTACCTATAAATTTGCCTATAGATATATTTAACTGTATATTCTAACCATGCAGGGAGTGTGGGATGCCTACTGTCTATACTCTTTTTATTCATTTTTTTCATATTTCATTTTTGAGATTTTAATTTCTCCCTTCTCTTTCCTCCCTTCATATCTCATAATCTCATATACCTGTTACTGCTTTATTTTCAAATTCATAACCTCTTTTATTTATTGTGATTACATTCATATATGTGTATACATGTACATATATTTGTTAATATAACATACGCAGTCCATATGCTTCTCATGTGTATGTCTTCAGAATTGCCAGTTTGGTAGTAGACAATCAATGATTGTTCTTTTCCCTGGAGAAGCCTATTTCTCTTACTCTTGCGATTCCTTAGTTGCCTAGAGTTCTTTGTGTAGGGTTGAGGCTTAGTCAGATTTTGTTTGGAAGAAAAAAATCACCTTTATTTACCCTATCACACTCTACCATGATAAATATATACTATTAAATAAATTCCAAATTATTTTGTCAGGCTTAAAATAGTCCATGCTAAAACAACACAAGAAGTAATACATGGAAAAAAATTCCATGTATTCTACCAACTCAGTTTTATATTCTCGAGACACTGGAAACTAGTCTGAAACAGTTAATTATTTAATCAAGCAAATATTAGCATGTCTGATACTAAGGAATCTTTCTTTTAATTTAACCTTTTATTGATTTATTTGCACTTCAGACTTTATTCACCCTAACCTGTCCATCCTCTGACCGTTCCACATCCCATACCTCCTCCACATCCACTTGTCTCCACTAGGATATCCCCACCACATACCCCTCCGTCACACAACCAGAGCTCTAAACTCCCTGGAGCCACTAGTCTCTTTAGGGTTAGTCGCATCTTCTCTGACTGAACCCAGACCTGGCAGTCCTCTGCTGTATATGTGTTGGGGGCCTCATATTAGCTGGTGCATGCTGCCTAGTTGGTGGTTCAGGGTTTGAGAGATCTCAGGGTTCCAGGTTCATTGAGACTGCTGGCCCTCCTGCAGGGTCATCCTCCTCTTTATCTTCTTCCAACATTTCCCTAATTTAACCACAGGGGTCAGCAGCTTCTATCCATTGGCTGGGTGCAAATATCTGCATCTGACTCTGTCAGCTGCTTGTTGGGTCTTCAAGAGGGCACACATGATAGGTCCCTTTTTGACAGAGCTCCATAGCCTAATAGTATCAGGCTTTGGGACCTCCTCTTGAGATGGATCCCACACTGGGCCTGTCACTAGATCTTCTTTTCTTCAGGATCCTCTCCATTTACATCCCTGAAGTTCTTTACAACAGGAAAAATTATGGATCAATGTTTTGACTATGGGATGGCAGCCTATCACTCTCTTGATGCTCTCTCTTTCTGCTTGAGGTGGGGTCTATAAGTTCCCTCTCCTTACTATCTGGAATTTCAACTAAGGTCCCTCCCTTTGAGTCCTGAGAATCTCTCACCTCCGGGGTTTTTGGTGCATTCAGAAGGGTCCTCACAACCTCCCACCTCCTGAGGTTGCCTGTTTTCCATTCATTCTGCTGCCCCTAATGGCTTTTATTTGTTTCCCTCACCCAATACTAGACCAGGTTCCTCCCTTACCCCCCCCAACTTTCCATTGCAGATCCTCCCTCCTTTCCTCCCTCCCTCCCTCCGTCCCCACTTGTGAATGCTTTCTTCTCTCTTCCAAGTGTGGCAGAGGCATCCTCACTTGGGCCCTTCACCTGGTTGACCTTTTTGAGGTCTGTGGAAAATATTCTGGGTATTCGGTACTGTTTTTTGTTTTTCTTTGTTTTGTTTTTGTTTTGTTCTGGTTTTTTTTGAGGGGGTAATGTCCACTTATTAGTGGGTACGTAACATGCATGTACTTTGGGGTCTGAGTTTCTCGCTCGGGAACTCAGGATAATATTTTCTTTTTTTTTTAATTTATTAGATATTTTCTTTATTTACATTTCAAACCCTTTCCTGGTTTCCTCTCCAAAACCCCCTATCGCCTCCCCCCTCCCACTGCTCACCAACCCACCCACTCCCACTTCCTGACCCTGGCATTCCCATATACTGGGGCACAGAATATTTACAGGACCAGTGGTCTCTCCTCCCATTGATGACTAACAAAGCCATCCTCTGCTACATAGGCAGCTGGAGCCATACGTCTCTCCATGTATACTCTTGGTTTGTCCTTGGGAGGTTTGGGGATACTGGTTGGTTTCTCCTATGGGGCTGCAAACCCCTTTAGCACCTTGGGTCCTTTCTCTAGTTCCTCCATTGGGGACACTATGCTCAGTACAATGGTTGGCTGAGAGCATCCACCTCTGTATTTGTCAGGCACTCACTGGTATAGTCTCTCAGGAGACAGCTATATCAGGCTTCTGTCAGCAATCACTTACTGGCATCCACAATAGTATCCAGGTTTGATGACTGTATATGGGATGGATTCCCCAGGTGGGGAAGTTTCTGAATGGTCTTTCCTTCAGTCTTTGCTCCACACTTTGTCTCTATAACTCCTTCCATGAGTATTTCTTTCCCCTTTCTAAGAGGGACCAAAGTATTCACACTTTGGTCTTCCTTCTTCTTAAGCTTCATGTGGTCTGTGATTTGAATATCGGGTATTCTATCTTCTGGGCTAATATCCACTTATCAGTGAGTCCATACAGTGTGTGTTCTTTTGTGATTGGGTAACCTCACTCCGGATATTTTCTAGTTTCATCAATTTGCTTAAGAATTTCATGAATTCGTTGTTTTTTAATAGCTGAGTAGTATTACATTGTGTTAATGTACCACATTTTTGTATCAATTCCTTTGTTGAGTGGCATCTGGGTTATTTCCAGCTTCTGGCTACTATATATAAGGCTACTATGAGCATAGTGGAGCATGTGTGCTTATTACATCTTGGAGCATCTTCTGGGTATATGTCCAGGAGTGGTGTTGTTGGGTCCTCCGGTAGCACTGTGTCCAATTTTATGAGGAACCTCTAAACTGATTTCCAGAATGGTTGTACTAGCTTGCAATCCTACCACCAATGGAGAAGGGTTCCTCTTTCTTCACATCCTTGCCAGCATCTGCTGTCACCTGAGTTTTTGATCTTATACATTCTGATTGGTGTGAGGTAGAATCTCAGGGTTGTACTGATATGCATTTCCCTGATGATTAAGGATGTTGAACATTTCTTTAGGTGCTTCTCAGTAATTTGGAATTCTTCAATTGAGAATACTTTGTTTAGCTCTGTACCCCATTTTTAATAGGGTTATACAGTTTTCTGGAGCCAAATTTCTTGAGTTCTTTGTATATATTGGATATTAGCCATCTATCAGTTGTAGAACTGGTAAAGATCTTTTCTTCTACCTCATTCATTTGTATGCGAAACTCAGGATGTCCTTCTTCTTAATAACTGAGTAGTATTCTACTTGTAAATGAACCACAATTTCTGTATCCATTCTTCTGTAGTAGGACATCTGGGTTGTTTCCAGCCTTTGGCTATCACAAACAAGCTGTTTTGGACATATTGGAACACATGTCCCAGTAGCATGTTGGTGTATATTTTGGGTATATTCCTAAGAGTAGTTAGTATTGCTCTGTCTTCAGGTAGATCTCTTTCCGATTTTCTGAGAAAACTCCAGACTGATTTCCAGAGTCGTCGTACCTTCTTGCAATCCCTCCAGCAATGGAGGAATGATCCTCTTTCTCCACCTCCTTGCCGACATGTGTTGTCTCCTAAGGTTTTGATGTTAGCCATTCTGATTGGTGTAAGATGGAATATCAGAGTCATTTTGATTTGCATTTCTCTGATCACTAAGGACTTTGAATATTTTGTTAGGTGCTTCTCAGCCATTCAAGACTCCTTGGTTGTGAATTCTCAGTTTAGTTCTATACCCCATTTTTTTTGTTGGGTTTCTGGTTTTTTGGTGGTTAACTTCTTGCGTTCTTTGTATATTTTGGATATTATTCATCTATTGGAGATGGGGTGAGTAAAGATGTACTTCCCAATCGGTAGGTTGCCAATTTGTCTTATTGATTATGTCCTTTGCTTTACAGAAGTTTAAAGTATCATGAGGTCCCATTTATCAATTCTTTGTCTTAGAGCTTGAGCCATTGGAGTTGTGTTTAGGAAATTTCCCCCTGTGCTAATGAGTTCAAGGCCTTTTCCCCATTCCTCTTCTATTAGATTCAGTGTATCTGGTTTTATGTTGAAGTCCTTGATGCACTTGGACATGAGCTTTGTGCAGGGTGACAAATACGGATCTATTTTCATCTTTCTACGTACAGACAGCAAGTTGGACCAGAGCCATTTAGTGAAGATGCTTTCTTTTTTCCATTGTATAATTTTGGCTTCTTTGTCAAAGATCAAGTGTGCGTAAGTGTGTGGTTTTATTCATGGGTCTTCAATTTTATTCCACTGATCAACATGTTCGTCTCTGTTCCAATACTATGCAGTTTTTATCACTACTGTTCTGTAGTAAAGCTTGAGGTCAGGGATGGGGATCTTCGCAGACCTTTTTTCATTGTTAAGAATTATTTTTTCTATTCTGGGTTTTTTGCCTTTCCAGATGAATTTGAGAATTGCTCTTTCCATGTCTTTGAAGAATTGTGTTGCAATTTTGAGGGGAATTGCACTGTATCTATAGATTGCCTTTGGTAGGATGGCCATTTTTTACTATATTAATTCTACCAATCCATTAGTGTGGGAGATCTTTCCATTTTCTGAGATCTTATTCAATTTCTTTCTTGAGAAACTTGAAGTTTTTGCCATACAAGTCTTTCACTTGTTTAGTTAGTGTTACTCCAAGATATTTTATATTATTTGTGGATTGTACAGGGTTTTTCCCTAATTTCTTTCTCAGCCTGTTTATTATCTGTATAAAGAAAGGCTACTCATTTATTTGGGTTAATTTTATATCTGGCCACATTGTGGAAGTTGTTTATCAGCTGGAGAAATTCTCTGATAGAATTTTTGGGGACTTTTATATATACTATCATATCATCTGCGCAAATTGATATATTTACTTCTTCTTTACCAATTTTACACACTTGATCTCTTTTTGTTATCTTATTGTTCTAGCTAGAACATCAAGTATGGGGAGAATGGGCATCCTTGTCTTCGCTCCATTATTATTGGGATTGCTTCATATATCTTTCTATTTAATTTGATATTGGCTGTTGAATTTCAGTAAATTGCTTTTATTATGTTTAAGTATGGGCCTTGAATTTCTGATTGCTCTAATGTTTTTAACATGAAGGGGTATTGTACTTTGTCAAATTTGTTTTCTGTATCTAAGGAGATTATCATATAATTTTTTCTTTGAGTTTGTTTATACAGTGGATTACATTTATAGATTTTCATATATTGAAACAACCTTGCATACCTGGCATGAAGCTTACTTAATCGTGGTGAATGACCTTTGAGATGTGTTCTTAGATTTGGTTTGAGAGAATTTTTAGTATTTTTGCATCCATATTCATAAGCAAGATTGGTCTTAAATTTTTTTTTGTAGCTGGGTTCTTGTGTCGTTCAGGTATCAGAAGAATTGTGGCTTCATAGAATGAGTTAGGTAATATTCCTTCTGTTTCTATTTTATGGAATAGTTTAAGTAATATTGGTATCATGTCTTCTTTGAAGATTTGCTAGAATTCTGCATTAAAGTCATCTGGCACTGGCCTTTTTTTATTGGCAGGTTTTTAATCACCTCTTCTCTTTCCTTATGTAATATGGGCCTGTTTAGATAGTTTACCTGCTGTTGATTTAACTTTGGTATGTGGTATCTGTCTACAAAACCATTTTATCTAGATTTTTCCAGTTTTGTTGAGTGTAGGCTTTTATAGTAGGATCTGATCATTTTTTGAAATTCCTCCATTTTTGTTGTTGTATCTCCCTTTTCATTTCTGATTTTGTTAATTTGGACAATATCTCTGGGCTCTTTAGTTATTTTGGCTAGGAGGTTTTTCTATCTTATTGAGTATGTCAAAGAATCAATTTCTGGTTTTGCTGATTGTTTGTACTGTTCTCTTTGGTTTTTTTTTGGTTGATTTCACCACTGAGTTTGACTATTTCCTACATTCTACTACTTTTGGGTAAGTTTGCTTCTTTTTGTTTCAGAGTTTCTCAGGTGTGCTGTTAAGTTGCTAGTGTAAGATCCCTCTAGTTTCTTTACCAGGGAACTTAGTGCTATGAATTTTCTTCTTAGCACTGCTTTCATTTTGTCCCATAAGTTTGCATATGATATGCCAATATTTTCTTTAAATTCAAGAAGTCTTTAATTTCTTTCTTTATTTCTTCACTGACTAAGTTATCACTGAGTAGAGAGTTTTTCAGTTTCCATGTGTATGTGAGTTTTTTGTTGTTTTTGCTGTTATTGAAGACTATCATTAAACTATGGTGATCTGATATGATGCATGGGATTAATTCCATCTTCTTCCATCTGCTGAGGGTTGTTTTATGACCAATTATATGGAAGACTTTGGAGACAGTACCATGAGGTGCTGGGAAGAAAGTGTATCCTTTTGTTTTAGGGTAAAATGTTCTGTAGATATCTATTAAATCCATTTGTTTCATAGCCTCTATTAGTCTCACTGTGTCTCTGTTTAGTTTCTGTTCCAATGACACATCCATTGGTGAGAGTGGAGTGTTGATGTCTCTCATTATTATTGTTTGGGTTCAATATGTGTTTTGAGGTTTAGTAAAGTTTCTTTTATGAATATCAGTGTCCTTGCACTTGGGACATAGATATTCAGAATTGAGACTTTCTCTTGGTGGATTTTCCCTTTAATAAATATGAAGTGTCCTTCCTCATCATGCTTGATGACTTTTGATTGAAAATCTATTTTATTGTATATTAGGATGTCAACTCCTGATTGGTTCCTGGGAACATTTGCTTTTAAGAACTTATTCCACCCTTTTATTCTGAGATTGTTTCTGTTTTTGTTATTGATGTGTGTTTCTTGTATACAGCAAAGTGCTGAATCTTATATGCATATCCAGTTATTTTATGTCTTTTTATACTTGAGTTGAGTCCACTTGTATTAGAGATATTAAACACAGAAGACTGTTGGTTCCTGGTATATTTTTAGGTGGCTTTATGTGTTTGTGGTTCTCTCCTTTTAGCTTTGTTGTGGGATGCTTAATATCTTGTCTTTTCATTGCTGTAGATACCTTCTTTGTTTTGGAGTTTTTTTCTAGGATCCTCTGTAGAGCTGGATTGGTAAATAGATAATGTTTGTATTTGGTTTTGTCTTGGATTATTTTCTTTTCTCCATCTATGTTGATTCAGAGTTTTGCTGAGTATAGTAGCTAGGGCTGGCATTTGTGTTCTCTTGGAATCTGCATGACCTCTGTCAAATCATTCTCTTCTGGCTTTATATTCTCTGTTGAGAAGTCTAGTATAATTCTGGTAGGTTTACCTTTGCATGTTACATGGCCCTTTTCCCTCCTTGCAACTTTTAATATGCCTTCTTTCTTCTGTGTGTTTAGTGTTTTGATAATTATGTGATGAGAAGATTTTCTTTTCTAGTCCCACTATTTGGTGTTCTATAGGCCCTTTTCTATATGTCCCTTTATGGCCACCCTTTCTTTAGGTGGGGAAGTTTTCTTGTATAATTTTGTTGAAGACATTTTCAGGTACTTTGAGCTAGGAATCTTCATTCTCCTCTACTCGGATTATTCCTAGATTTGTTCTTTCACTCTGTCCTGAATTTCCTGGAGATGCCTTGGGCTAGGAATTTTTTTTTTTTTTTTAATTTTCTTTGACAGTTGTGTCAATCTTCTTTATGGCATCTTCTACACCTGAGATTTTCTGTTGTATGTTTTGTATTCTGTTGGTGATACTTACCTCTGTAATTACTGACTTCTTTCCTAGGTTTTCTATTTCCAGGATTGCCTCCATTTGCGTTTTCTTTGTTGTTTATACTTCTACTTTTAGGTCTTGGAATGCTTTATTCAGTTCCTTTACCTATGGAATTGTGTTTTCCTGTATTTTTTTTAAAGGGATTTACTGTGTGCTCTTTAAGGCTTCTACCTGTGTTTTCCTGTATTTCTTTCAGTGAGTTATTTGTATCCACCTTAAAGGACTCTATTATCTTCATGAGATTGGATTTTATGTCAGCTTCCTGATTTTCAGGTTTGTTGGTGTATTCAGAGCTTGCTATGGTGGGAGAACTGGGTTCTGATGATGCCCACGTATATTGGCTTCTATTTCTTATAGTCTTGTGCTTGCTCTAACCATCTGGTTATCCATGGTGTTTGCTTCTCTGGGTGACTCTTTGGTTGCTTCAGACCTTCTGGTAGGCCGGAGGCCCTGGCTGTAGCAGACCTGTGGGGCTTTCCAACTGGGGGCTCTTTAGAGGGGCAGAGAAACTGCTGATCTGTTGCCCTGGCTTTAGTAGATCCCCTGAGAGGCCTTCAAACGGTTGAGTCTTCAGAGAAGCAGTCAAGCTGTTGTCTTATGTGAAGATGTACTCCTGCGGGGCCTAAGGACTACAGTTTCTGTTTCCTTGTGTGTAGCCGAACTCCTGGGAAGCTTCCAGTCTGTTGGGTCAATTGCACTGCTTGCTTCTGAGTCCCCATGAGATCTTCAGACTGTGCAGTCTGTTTCCCAGTTGTCCTGTGTACCACAGAGCTCCTGGGATGCTTTCAAACTGGTATCTTCAGGGGAACAGACAAACTGATGATCAGTTGCTCAGTTGCCCTCCGTGCAGCGGATCTCCTGGGATGCCTCAGGCTCTGTTGTCAGTTGCAGAACTGTGCTGAGTGTGGTGTATCTCCTGGGATGGCTCCAGATATGGTGTCTTCAGGGTAGCAGACTGGCTAGCAGTCTGTTACAGCAGAAAGGAAAGGGCGGGAGGGGGGAGTGCTATATGGGGATGGAGGTTTTGGTGGGTGATGAGTCTCAAGTTCACTGGATCCTCCAGGGGCAATTCTGGGACTTTGGGGGGAAAAGGGTTCTTACTAACTCCTCTGGCTGCTGTGGATGCTCTAGGATGGCTCAGGATATGCTGTCTTTAGGGGAGCAGACCAGCTAGCAGTGTGCCCCAGCAGAAAGGCTTAGTCAGATTTCTGTCTACCCACTTTCGTATATCTATTGTGTTTCTCTTATTTAGCTTATGTTTTGGCATTCATGTTGGGGAGACATTATAGCTGGAAACGAGAAGGTACTATTTGGTTTGAGATATTGTTGAAATGTATGTCAGATATAGGGCAGAGGATGTAAGTGAAACCTGAGAAGATAGTTAATGTTCATTTTCAGAGGAACACAGAAGGGCATACATTTCAACTGCTGTTTCATATATATTTTTACAAATAAAATAGATAAATAAATGGCTTTTATTTTCTAACTGAGGTTAAACTTTGGCTGTGGTTTTTAATTGCTAAATAAGATAAACTATAACACAAGGTCCTATTTTGTCCTTGAGATAGCATTATACCCTTAGGCTCATTCATTGTTTCTGGAATATTAAGGTTTATATCATAAAACTGTTGAATTCAAAAGGATCTGCCTTGTAGGATAGTCATAAAGATTAGATGAGATTACCCATATATAACACCTTTTATCCTGCACTTGGCTCAGACTGTAGTTTGAAAACTAAAGACCAGTAAATATGAAATTTACTGAAACTGAGAGTAAATACTACATTTGACAGGATAGCAGATCAATATGAACTAATGATTTTAAGAAACT
Organism: Mastomys coucha; assembly: GCF_008632895.1. NCBI lineage: Eukaryota > Metazoa > Chordata > Mammalia > Rodentia > Muridae > Mastomys > Mastomys coucha. Next base: position 806,697 of record NW_022196899.1, read on the forward strand.
GTTTAAGAATATTAGACTTTAAGAGTAGTCAGTTTAGGAAAGGAGAATGGTAGAGCAAAATGTCTGTTTGATCTGGTTGGGAAATAGAGAGGCATGCCAAATTTATGGGCTAATCGCTGGGTACAGATGAACCAAGGAGGAGACACGTGGCAGGTGCTCTGGAACGAGACCATAAACTAAGTATGCTGCATGAGGAAGACACTCATCGTCTGCTGCATGAGGAAGACACTCACCGTCTGCTGCATGAGGAAGACACTCATCGTAAAGCACATCGAAAAGCAGGCAAGAGAATCTGGATTTTATGAGCTACACGCAAAGAACTTCCTTTCAGTTTTTTGACAAAGTAAAATAATCCACTTGGCCCTTTCCAAAATTATTCTGTCAAAAGTATGCAAGATGGAGGGAGGGAGACTTACCAGAGATGGCATTTATGAAGCTAGCTACTGTACTATTTACAAGGCAGTTTCCTAAGCAATTTTTAATTTCATTGCTACAAGCAAAACAAAAAGTAATTTTCCATGTCTGTTTTGAATTAATGATGCCTTCTCTTATTTTGAACCTTTCCCTGACAGAATTTTAATGATGTTACAAGCACCATGACAATATATTTTCAAAGAAATTAATTTTTGTGGTTTGGAAAATCTAACTTCTTCCATTTTGGACTCATGAATATCATTGCTATCAACAATCCTACACATTGCTAGGACTAATGGGTAGCCTAAACTAACACAGGTTTGCCAGGCTTTTTGTATGAAAATATTAACAGAAGAAGAAAAAAAGCAAAAGATGATATCAATTCTTGAGAAGGAAGAGAAATGTTTCTGATACTCCATTGACATCAGAACACAACTATTCGCAGGATCATCTCTGAGGACCCCAAATACCTAGGGATGGCTGTTGACTCCACAGATGGCATCACTCAGCATGCAGGGGATTTCATTTGGATATCCAGTAAATGCTTATGTTTATGCCTTTCAGCCTCACGTAGACTATAGAGACATATAGGGTTTTTTTTTTTTTAAATTTAGAATTAAAATGAAGGCAAGCTGTTTTCAACATATATAGAATACTAATGTTTAAGTCAGTTCACATTCATATATATATATGTATATATACATATATATGTATATAATTTAGATCAAATCTACCCCTTATCCCCCTTGACCTTCTCTCCCATCATCCCCTTCCTCCTCTTACATCCACCTTTCTTCGTGTGGACTGTATGAATAAGACTTGCATAAGATCAAGCCTGTCAAAGTCTCAGCATAGATGGAGGAGATGCCTGTGATATCCTGCTGTTATCTGAGGACTCCCTGGCAACTAACGGATTCTTGAGGAGGGACACTTTCTTATAGGGTGTGAGCTCTGGGAAGCCGCTGTCATTCCAGGAGATGATCCCATGCCCATGCACATAGACACAACACTGAGTGGATTCTGAAAGTATACCGTGATTTTTTTTAAAAAAGATACAATGGTTAATATTTAAAAATTGAAGGTTAGCAGAAGTACTTTGAAAGCTTAAGTTATTAAGTAACTAGTACCCTCTGGCGACATTTTAAAGGACTCCCTTGTGTCGTTTGTTCTTCATAGGAATCTGATGTTTGATGAGGAAGGACTCAGGTTTTTCTGTTGTGCGGATGTGTCTTCCCTGTACTTTATTCTCCTCTTAATCCTCCTTACTCTTCCTCTTTATTGGTCTATCTCCTACTCCAATTTCTATTGACTTTTTTGATGATTACTTAACGTACAGAGTAACATATCATAGCAATGCAAGCTAGTCCAGTTGTGGGTTTTGTTTTTTTTTTTTTTGCCATAAATTTTATTTGTTTTCTCTTTTTATTGTCTTGTGCATATTACAGTTTTCTCTATTGTTAGGAATGCACTGATCTCATTCTCTGATCTTATTCTGAGTTCTTACCTTGTATAAATGAAAAATCTTGTATTTTATTCACATCACATTCTATAGGTGATGTTTCCTTCTTGAACTGGAGAGGTTGATTATTTTAGTGACAACAAGAAGAAATATATACTGTTTTGAATAGAGTATTCTGTTTTTGAATTAATGATTACCTCTGTTGCTGGAGAAGCAAATATTTCCTTGGCAGATCTTTTGATTCTCTTTCTGTCAGACTGCTGTATAACATGCTTAATGAATCTGACATATATGTAATAAGGATTCCTGACAGTGTCGAATAAATATTCACCACACTAAAGCAGTCAATGCTTACTGTGTTCCCTCTATCATTAAAGGAACCTGTATACTTAATTCACATTCTTATGATTACAATGAACCCTCCAGATACTTATGATGGGATGTGTTACTGGATTTTCATTTCTTCTCTCTAAAATAAATTAAGTTTGCATACCTAGGTGATCAATTTTACTTAACAATTGGCTTATATAAAGTCAAATAACAAGTGATAAGCCTAGACAATTAAACACACATTTGAGATGGCCAATTCATTCACTTGATCAGTTATTATGGTAAACTGTTCGGCTTTTAAACTTTTAAGATTCGTTGATGTTTATGGTACCTCCTACAAAATGAAGCATATACATATGGGAAATTCTTAGTCCAAGAAAAATACTGATGAGGCTCTCTTACTGTCCACTCAGTCAATTTAAAATCAGAATGAAATGAAATGAAAATATAAGGTATGTTATTTGAAATTAATAAAATAAAAAATGCTAAATCAGTTTGATTAGCATTTTGGGGGAAAAGCAGTTGAGGCTAAGTTGATGTAAAATACACAATAAAATAAACATAGAGTTTGAAATGAATAATCTATAATAACTGGAAATATTGACTCTTTTTTTCCCCACACAATAATAATTTGCACATAGATTCAGGATAAACTTACCACATCCATTTTATATAAAATAATATAAAAGCAAAAAGAAGAATTGAATAGTATTTTAAATTATCAATATCATATTTACTTCTTTTGAGTTTTAGACACAAGGTCTCAGGTAGCACAGGTGGGCCTTGAACTTTTCTTGCCTCCACTGTCTAAGTTCTCTAATCAGACACATGGCTTGACACCAAACTTCAATAATATTCTTGCAAAAATAATATTACAGCTCAGCTGAGAAACCTCGTTAGGCTTCTGTGCTTACTACTCTCCAGGTCCCAAGTAGAGGTGGTGTTTTGCGAGATGTGGAATTTCTGCGACCTTGGGTCTAGACAGAGGGATGATCACATTCTTTGGGCTCTGATGGTTGCAGCCCGCCTTTACTTCTCTTCTTTGTTTTCTATTCCCCATGACCAGGTACTGCTTCTTCCCCATAACCGGGTACCAGCTGCTCCCCATGGCCAGGTACCAGCTGTTCCCCATGACCAGGTACCAGCTGTTCCCCATGGCCAGGTACCAGCTGCTCCCCATGGCCAGGTACCAGCTGCTCCCCATGACCAGATCCTGCTTCTTTCCCATAACCGGGTACCAGCTGTTCCCCATGACCAGGTACCAGCTGTTCCCCATGACCAGGTACCAGCTGTTCCCCATGACCAGGTACCAGCTGCTCCCCATGGCCAGGTACCAGCTGTTCCCCATGACCAGGTACCACTTCTTCCCCATACCCGGGCACTCTTGCTCCCCATGACCAGGTACTGCTTGCAGTCTGTGACACAGACATGGCCTTTCCCAATACTGTATTCCCTTCTATGATTGTGTAAATCCCCTGAAAATGAGAACACAAATAATTCTTCCCCCTCCGCGTTGTTCCTGACAGGTCATTTGTCACAGTGATGGGATGAGAAGAAATACAAACACATAATTGAAGGGGAAGAGAAAGAGTTTAAGCTCTCTATCTACCACTGATACTGGATTTCTCAATCTACTCTGCTTCCACACAAACAGAAACAGGAATCTCTGATTGAAATGAATTCCCGATAAAACCCCTAACACTAAGAATAATACCAATAAATCACTCTGAGCACACTTGATTGATCTACTGTTCAGGGGATAGTTAATTTTCATTAATTTATGAGTCCCATGTAGTCAACAGGAGAGGTACCTAAATTTTTCATGGCACATAAAGGATTAATATAAAATAGGAACAATACTAGAACTCACACCTAAAAGCTAAGTGTAGCCTCACCTGAAATGGCCAAATGACTAACAAGCTATTAGAAGAATATTTTTATCTATCCCCTTTGACCCTTCTTTCTTCATTTGAAATGTAAAGAGGATTCATTAATGTATTATACTAAAAGATTTCAAGTCTACTAACCACTTACTATATATCAAATACTTAAGAGTACTATATTTGCCTTGAGCAATACAGCATGGTTAGGAAGACTTAAAAAATCACTTATTACGTACTTTTCAGGGTTACTTCAGTGGAAGTAGTGGATAACATGGAAAGCAATGGGATTGTTGGTCTATGCATGGAGTAGTGCTGGATCTGCAAATGCAGCTTGAAAGACATTAAGTTTTGAGCCTTATTATTTGAGAGGCTCAAATTCATTATTATTAAGCTAGTAGACAATTCCTGTGTATAACCATGGGTGATGATCTGATTTTTCTTTCAAGAATAAATAGCTGGGTATAACACTATATTTCTTTGTAAAGGGTTACTCGTCACATGAATATGAAATATTGTTCTTCTTAGATCTATTGTTGTTCAATTATTAATGATAAATGCTGTGATCAGATCCTTTATGTTGGGAAGCTGCTGTGTTGTCAGTTCTCTGAAGGTCAGTGAACAGTCAAAACAGACTCATGGGACAGAAAAATGTGTTAATTCTTTGTTTGCTTTAAATTCTCTACTTTGCATTTGTTTTGTGACAGGGTATCACTATATAACTCAGGCCAGTCTTCAATTTGATATATATTTGTATCTACAACCCAAGTTCTAGAAATACAAGCCTGAATACCAAGATTTTTACTGACAATATTTAAAGCTGTACAATAAAACAGTTGTCATTGTTTATTACCACAATTACTACATGTATTTGCTGTTGACTTACCATATTATGACTCCTGTTAAGCCATTCTTGGTAGAGAAGACATTGGTTGAATATTCAGGTTTTATAATTAAACTATTTCAATATTAGCTTTTCCTGAATTTAGAAATTCCCAATGCAGTAAACAATGTAATCTTTACATAATTTACTAGTTTGCTTTTATATTATATATCTGTTCCTGTTCATGTTTTGTCAATTACTATTAAGTAAAACAATTCTAGCCTATAAAACATATCTTAGTTTATAAGAAAATAAGATGAATAGTTCAACTTGCTACTTTATGCAGAAGAAATGAGAGGAAATTATGATAAAATTGTTCTAATGAGTATAAAACTCAGTAGCTGAGAAGACTTTGCAAATCTTGCTACATTTTTTTTTTCAAAATATTGGTTGGGGTTTAAATACAGAACATGACCTCTGGCTATGAGAAAACATTTCTAAAGTCTAAATCACATATTTAAGGATATGGGGATTAGAATTTACACAACTATAACTAACTCTCAATACTTAAGCAACTACAGCCTCATCTTCTTTATGTAAAAATTTAAGTATGTATGACACAAATCCAAATAATCAGATAAACAAAATTAATGACTGATTTAGAAAATAGACTTAGTTCACAATAGAGTTTCATATAGTTGTGGCTTATTTCTGTAGTGGAATAAATTATATTACTGATGCTGATTGATTGTAGAATGTTAGAATATATATCCTAGTCATCCAAATTAGTTTTAAATTTCTCTTTAACACAACTTAGAGTCATATGAAAGGACAACTTTAATTGAGGATTTGCCTTGATCCGATAGGCCTATGGGCATATCTTGCTTATGATGGCCCAGCCCACTATGAGTGGAATCATCTCTAAGACAATGACCCTGAGCCATACAAGAAAGCCAAGGAACCCTGAGAGTGAGAAAGACAGCAAGCAGAGTTTCTCCATAGCTTCTCCTTCAAGCTCTCACTTGAATTCTTGAGTTTCCTCAGTGATGATGCATGACCTGCAAATGTATGCCCAATAAACCTTTTGTTTCACTCAGTTGCTTTGGATCATGCTTTTTGTCACAGCAACATACTGAACCTCAAATTCCTTTCCTCTAGCTTCTGTCTCTTCAGTCCTCAAAACGGTTCCACTCACCTACTTTATTTCATAAGTGATTCCTAATCTGACTTGCCCTACATATTCCCAGAGTTCATAAAGTAAATTTTTTATTAGACAACCTGACAACAGTTCATTTCATAATTGGACAAAAAAATTTCCTTTGATGCCATGAATCTAAAATGCAGAAAAATACTCCCTATTTAATGATAGTGTTAGCTTCTGTTCATATATTATCAATGAAACTAACGCTTTTCAGTTACATAATTTTTTTGTTTTTTATTTATTTACATTTTAAATATCCTACTTCCCTGTTTCCCCTCCCCAAACCCCCTATTCCCTCCTCCCACCCCCTGCCACTAAGAGGGCCCTACCCACCTACCCACTCCCACCTCAGAGCTCTAGCATTCCCTTATATTGGGTCATCGAGCCTTCATAGGACCAAGGGGCTACCCTCCCATTGATGCCAAAGTAACTACTATGTGTATGTCACCTTGAAAACTATCTCTAGATATAGGAATCATGGTAGATATACAAAAAGACTATCGGGAGTTAGGGAATTGTCTGAAGATATCCTTCCTTTGGGAAACAGCAACTTGTGTTACTTTTGGAAAATAAGATAGATACATGTTATTATTTCCATATTACTAATCGATACCTATATGAACATTTATTTCTCAACTGTAATATATTATACCAAATTGTTTTTTATAGTCTGGTAAGATTGCTTGGTGTAGAAGGTGCTTGACAAATGACAAATGTGATGATGTAAATTGATTCTCCAGAACAACACAGTATAAGGAGAGAATTGACCCCAGAAAGTTGTCTTCTGACCTGTATGAGAGTAGAAGTATGATCATACAAACATGCATGTGCATGAATGACTGTGGGTACATGCACATGCTGACATGTATACACTAAATAATCATAAAACTTTTAAATCTTATTGTAGATGAGTTTAAACTAAAGTATATGCATACCTGCATATAGGCACATATATACCATATACTCACATTGCATATGTGGATATTTAAAATGTGATAAATTGTGTCATTTTACTAACTGTAGATTACTCTGTATTTGGGACTTACAGAGATTACGTGGGACCAAATCTCATATGGGCTAATTGGATTATCACCATTGTGCTAAAGCCTGTATTTGCTTTTCTGGGAAGTAGGAATAAAAGTTTTCTGATTTGGGAAATTAGAGTCAAAACATAATGAGTGAAGAGCATTTCCATAGCCACTGAGAAGGCCAATCAATCTCCTAAACATTTCTAGTTAAAAGCCAGATTACCTTCCCATGTGGCAACCTCACAGAGGGCTGGAGATTCCTGACTATTACTTGAGTGGAAGGTACTACATTTTCTCAGCCCAGTGTAACTTAGCATTGTTTAATATAAATAAAATAAGATAGTCCATTCAACTGTTGTGTTATCATAATAGATCTTTTTCCAGGAACATTTCCTTTATTTCTCTCTATATATAACTGAAATTTATAAAACTTCATTAATAAACTTGTAGCATAATTTAAAAACAAGTAGGAATTGTATTATGATAATAAGATATTAGATAAAACCTTTTACAGTCTTTTTTTTTAATTAGATATTTTATTTACATTTCAAATGATATCTTCTTTCCCTGTTCCCCTCAAAAAAGAAAAAGAAAATCCAGTTCCCTCCCCCCTCCTCCTGCTCACCAACCCACCCTCTCCTGAATCCTGGCCCTGGCATTCCCCTACACTGGGGCATAGAACCTTAACAGAACCAAGGGTCTCTCCTCCCATTGATGACCAACTAGTCCATCCTCTGCTATACATATGCTGCTGGAGCCATGAGTCCCACCATGTGTACTCTTTGGTTGGTGGTTTAGTCCCTGGGAATTCTGAGGCTACTAGTTAGTTCATATTGTTGTTTGTCCTAAGGGGCTGCAAACCCTTCAGCTCCTAGGGACCTTTCTCTAGCTCCTTCATTGGGGACCCTGTGCTCAGTCCAATGGATGGCTGTGAGCCTCTACTTTTGTATTAGTTGGGCACAAGCAGAGCCTCTCAGGAGACAGCTATATCAGGCTCCTGTCAGCCAGCATTTGCTGGCATCCACAATAGTCTCTAGGTTTGATGATTGAATATGGGAAGTAATCCCAGGTGGAGCAGTCTCTGGATTATCCTTTTTCAGTCTCTGCTCCATAGTTTGTCTCTGCAACTCCTTCCATGGGTATTTTGTTCCCCCTTTTAAGAAGGAACGAAGTATCCACACTTTGGTCTTCCTTCTTCTTTGGTTTCTTGTGGTTTGTAGATTGTACTTTGTGTATTCCGATCTTCTGAGCTAATAGCCTCTTATCAGAGAGTGCATACCATGTGTGTTCTTTTGTGATTGGGTTACCTCACTCAGGATGATAGTCTCCAGATTCATCCATTTCCCTAAGAATTTCATAAATTCATGGTTTTTAATATCTGAGTAGTACTCTATTGTATAGATGTACCACGTTTTCTGTATCCATTCCTCTGTTGAGGGACATCTGGGTTGTTTCCAGTTTCTGGCTATTATAAATAAGGCTGCTATGAACATAATGGAGCATCTTCTGGGTATATGCCAAGGAGTGGTAAAGCTGAGTCCTCTGGGAGTACTATTTCCAATTTCCTGCGGAACCACCAAAATGATTTCCAGAGTGGTTATACCAGTTTGCAATCCCACCAGCCGTGAAGGAGTGTTTCTCTTTCTCCACAACCTTGCCAGCATCTGCTGTCACCTGAGTTTTTGATGTTAGCCATTCTGACTGGTGTGAGGTGGAATCAGCAAACACAAATATGTATCTACATAGCAATATTAATTGACTATTGTTTTTCAACATCACTCTTATTCTTATATTGGTATACTTAGATTTTTATGGTTATTAAGATAATTAAACTTATTTGCTTTGTTTGAACTTTGAGCTATAACTAGAATTCCCCTAAGGCACTCCTGCTCTCTTGTCAATGGGTAAATAGATGTCAACCAATAAAGTCTGAGCCTCCAAACATTTCTTTAATAAATTGTAGCCAGTTGTTTTGTTTTCATTTAAATTATTTATAAACACATTGCTTTTTTGCTAAACACTGGCTAACCTTTACAGGACAGTGTAGTCCGTACTTCTCCCACATTTTGTCAGTTTTCTCTGTTGTTCTCTTGACCCTTTGGATGTCTATGGTCAGACACTAAGGGGAGTTTTTCATCACCCTGCTAGCACTATCAATTATAAAGAAAAGGTTAGGCCTGATAATTGTTATATTCCTGCCCATTGCTTTAACTATACACTTAAGCAGTATATATTTTCTTGGAAAACTTTACCCTCATAAAGAGTTCTATTACAGAACTTAAGATGAAATATTTTCCTCCTGTCTTTCAGAAACAGCTTCTTTTTCTGGCTACTTATCTGGTAAGAATTCATTCCACCCATTTTACCTGGAGAGGAAAGTTTAATCCGTTGTGAGTTCCTGTCCTAAAATTTAACAATGTGTCTAGCTATGATTTTTCATATTTCTTAATTTATGATAAATTCAGCCTTCCTGAAGGAGACACTGACAATGGCGATTGGTGCTGCTCCTGTACTTTTTATGGCAATATGTTCAATCTGCTTCATGAACTGACAGGCAATTGTTTGTTGACTAAAGGCTATCACTTCGTGGATATTCCCACTATTTAGACAAGAGTACTAAGTTTCTTCTAGTTTTATACAATTTTTCCTGGCCTAATGAAATATCTAATTGCAGTTCAACTTAAAATCAAGGATAAAATGACTGAGGATTTAAAGAAAATAACAAACTAAAAACTCAGGTTGCAAGCAAAATGTGTTTGACCTTGGTTCTCTCTGGTTTTTTGTTTGTTTGTTTGTTTTGTTTTTTTGGCCTGTAATGAACATTTACTTGGTATGTTATATGAATATAAACAAAATCAAGGCACTTATTTGAAGGTTATTTGTGTATTAAATTTAATTTTTCTTTATTACAAAAGGGTTTGATGTCTGTTCTTAATTATTTTCCTTAGGACAGCAAAATAAAGCTGATCTACAAAAAATATATCAAAAGCAAACAGGGATTGTTTTTATTTAAAATGCTTTCTTAAAACCTTCAAAGAGAACATCCATCCCCACCCTTTAGAAGATGCCTAAGTAGCAACAAAATATCCTCTCCACTTAAAAGCCCAGATAGTTTATAGGCCCGAGAAGCAATTTTGAGGTGATCAGTAATCATTGGTCCTAATAAAGGCAGATTACTCTATGCCTCTTTTCTCCCAGCTCCCGTCCCTGGTCCCTGTGACCTTTATGCACCTATCCTGTGCGGGCTCCTTCCCTCCCTCCGCCATAAAATTGTCGAGCGATTACTCACACTCATTTGTATGATTTTCCTTAATGGCTCATTGTGTCATGTAATTCCACAGAGTCCTGGGACTCAGCTGGATCTGCTTGAAATCTCATTCTTGATTTCTTTTGTCCCTTCCTCCCGTCTTTCTCTTTCTTTTGTTTTCTGAATTCCTAGAGCTTTCTGGGGGGAAGGGGTGTGTCACAGATAAGCCATGGGAATAGATCCCATGTAAACATCAGTACAACATCTTTTCTCCTCATCCAACATCTTTTCTCCTCATCGGAGTCAGAGTCAATGTGATTCACAACTGGGTGTTTTTCAAATGTGGGACCAAATGAGAAACTAAACCGAAGTGCATGAAGAAACCTGAAACACGCATCTTGAAGCCTTGTAATTGGCTGCATATCTGAGAATGCAAAATAAAAGTGAAACTCTTTCAAATGCAATTGCTAACAATTTTTAAATTTCCTTACATTTTTTTTTTTTGGTTTCTTGCTTCAAGCCAAATATGCTGGGTGAACGCAATAGCCATGAATTGTTTATTCAGTGAAATCCTAGTCTTTTTAAAACCATTATTTTTTTTTTTTAACTCTGGAACACAGTTTAATTTACACTGTGAAAATTAGGATATTAATGTGCTGTTTTACATTATTGTGCTTGTGATTTTCAACAAAGCATTCAGTAATATCAATGTTATGCTAGTGCTACCCCCAAGCATTGATTAAACTCTCTGCTGCTCAAGAGGCTTGACAGGGATTCAAAGGAGGAAATGTAAATTTGAAGGCTCCAGAAAACAGTGACATTTCACTCCATAAAGTTGCCAATATTTTAATCCAGAATGTAAATCATTTTTATCAGTACACTTCCATATCTTAATTTGTATATCAAAGAAATATTCAATTGTGTTAAGGCCCATAAATAAAGTATGTTATTAATCATCCATCACAATCCTTGTGAGACAGTAAGCAATTTTCCTTTTTCCCCAGTCTCCAGTGTCTGCCCCATCTGAGATAAACTGCTAACTGTATTTTTGTATTTTCCTGCAGTGAACAACCTACCTTTCATTATTTTGTTATTTAGAATCTCTCCTTTCTCTGCTTAAGTGATGTCTTTGTCAATGATAACACTTGACTCATTTAAAGTGATGACTGATATGGTATTAGATCCAGAGTGATTGAAAGCAACCTTTGTCAATAAGAAGGCCAGATCCTCAAACTGTATATTGGTCTGAATTTGCTCATTATTGGAGACCTTTCATAGTCATATTGACTTGCTGTCCAAGTGTTGTTACTTACCAGATACTTCCATTGTTTAAGCAGTATAGACATTTCTATTGAACTTAACATCTCCTGATATTTGTCCTAAAACACATGTCTTATTTATGTCATGCCAAAGTATATAACAAATATTTTAAGTTGCAAAAAGATGTATTTATGTCTCAAAAAGAGGAAACAGTTTTTAGCTGTGAGCACTAGGCTTTTATATTCCTGCTTTACTATATTCATAATCTTGAACTATAGCTTTGGCACACTTTTATTTGAAAATAACATCAAAGCACTGGAATTATAAACAATTCAAGAATTTCATTTAGTTATATTTGTCTTTGAAAAAAATGTTTAAATGTCCTTATACTTTTAGTGTGAGGGCATAGTTAGTAGTGTCTTCTAGATCACAAAAATCAGCCCTCAAACATTCACCTTCTGGATCACAGAGACTCTAATTTATTCAGAAAAACTTTCTCACTCCCATCTCTCTATGGACCATGCTTGATCCTCATTGTCTATATTCAGACTTCCATGCGGGTGTCCCTGGTGGTATTCATAGTGCCTAATATATGGTAGGTGACCTAAGCATTTTTGTTGGTTTGAATACTTTAATCTGTTTAGGGCATCCAGAACAAAGATGACTAGAGTACTGTAGTTTTCATGTGACAGTTGCATAAAAAGAACTATTCGTAAATTAGTTGAACAAAAATCTGACCCTCAGTTGTCCTGGGAGAGAAAGTGATAATAACAGAACATATATTCCCCTATTTCTACCTTCCTGAGCACTTTTTCCTCTGTGTTCTTGGTTGCTAGGGTAAGTCTCCTTTTTAAATTACTCTCCTTGGAATTTATGACCAATGAATTACTTCCCATTGCATGGTATGTCTCCGTTTTTAAGTTTGTGACTAGATTCGTTATTCATTTCTTCACTAAACATTTGAGAATCATCCAGGGACTTGATGTAGTTTGCTTTTTGGCTGAGTCGCTTAAGAGTAGTGATAATTAATGAATCCTCTTGTGCCCTCGTGTCTGTCAGTACTTCATTTACTATGCCTTTCATATGCCCATTATATTGTGACATCTCCAGTCCAGCTCCTGATAGCCAATACAACTGATCTAGGAACCAGGTTTTAGCATCTCTCCTCATCTTTATTCACACTTCATTCTGTGGCCTGTCTGAGGTCCTGTTACACCAAGGCTTGAATTTGCCTGTAAAGTTTAATTCAAACTCACCATAGTAGCATTCATGGTATCCTACTTTTTGGTCCCAACCTATAATTTTAACTTTCTCTCTACAGTCTACACTGTATTAACTCAATTGTTATGATATATCCATTGAAGGTTGTACTTTTCCATTCTTTGATCTTACATTCTATTTCTAAATGTCTAAATAAAGACATTCTAGCATGTCTTTCAAGTGCTAATCTTTCATAAATCTCTCCTAACTACTCAAGATTAAAGCAGTTATTCCAACAAGCTTCCAGGTGACTAGTAGCACAATGCACATCTTTGTACCCTTGTTCAGTTTGACCTGAAGTTAAACTGTCATGTTTAGCATTAGGAACTCCATTTTTTTTTCTAGGAGTTAGTGGAGTTCCATTGACATGTGTTTTCTGTACCTGTACATCTCCCTCTCCACATGGATCAAGCAGGATTGAATGCTCTGCTATCTCCACCCTGAAATTATCAAATTTGAACATAGGTCCATGTTAAAGTGTGTGAGAAGGGCATACAAAGGGATAAGCAACTCAGGGACATTGCAGGCTTTATTCAGAAAAAGAATACTGTGATCTCTCTTTTGTGAGGAAGCAAAGCCTTTTGTCTACACACAGGCTTGCGTAGTTAGAGGGAAGAGAAGGGAATGGATTGGGGTTTTACAGTTTTATCCATTCCTAGAAAGAGAGACTTCTCTGTTTAAGGCTGAAAGTGTACTTTATCTATGGAATAAGTGTAGCTAGTTTGGAGGTAGTTTGATGTATGTTAAGGTAGCTAAGTAGCCTTCTTAGGTTGACTGCCTGGGCATAAAACCTCTTTATCATGAGGATTGGGCCAGATTAACAGTGTTAGGGATGGATTTGGTCTCGTAGTATAACTCCCAAATCGAATTGTGAGTATAGGTTACATAACTAACAGTTGTGCTACCATTTCACCAATGGACACATGTTGCCTAGTAGAGTTTTATTTTAGCTCATAAAACTGACAGCTGGGTTAGATCTTCAGTACTTTACCCGGAACTAGCCTACACAGCACCATCCTCCAATGGAAGAGTCCTATGGCTGCACAAGATACTGAGGATAACATACATCTGAGCACTCAGCCGTATACAATACATTTGTGCTACGATACTGACACTCAAAGAACACGGCTGAAAGTGGGTAGGAAGAATGTAAGAACTTGAAGATGGGAGATGAGATTTGATCTTTTAAAAAGGTCATGAGCCCTCAGCAGCTGTGAATACTGAAACTGTGTCCACAAAGGTCAGACCCTCTTAATAGTCAGTTACAAGGAGGCAGTAACTCCCAGGCCACCATGGAAAAACATGGTATCCTGTTGAATTCCCACTAATGCCCTACCAGGGCATCCTCAGTAGTTGTAAACTCAGGAGCCGCACAGATGACAGTAGTTAAACTGTGCAGGAAAAGGAGATTTTGTTTTGTGTTGTTTTGAGCAGCCACTAAAGCTAACTTCTCTTTGCACAACATTTACAGTAGGAAAGCTACTTGAAGAACAGTGCACTCATTGAGAGCATGCCCTGAATACTCAATGCCCCAGCTCTGGACAAAAATCGGTATGTGACCACTGTGTACTTTATACAATGGTGCTCCTATAGCAATATCTTTCTGTTCCTTTATTAAGATTTATATATTTACATGTTGCAGTCTAATTTTCTTGATTCTATGTCTTATGATCTAAATAGCTATAAAAATGAATAAGAATGGGTAAATTTTATTTACTGTTATGCAATTTAGAGATATATGAATTTAATGACTATAGTAGGCAAATGGTGAATTTTTATGTGTTTAGATTCTAAATTATTATGTGTTGAGTTCTAATGAATTACCATATATCTGAATTGCCTTATATATACATGATATTTACAATTTAGAGGAATGCAGTAGTGAGTTTAATTAAAACTCATTGATCAGCATCCATGAAATTTTCATTTTTGTATTTAAAGAATGTATTGCTATTGATAAACTTAATATTTCTAAGAAGGTAACCAAATCTTTTACTTGACCCTATATTATAAAGCATATGAGTTTTATTTGGAAAACTGAAATAATTTGAAAACGAATGGTAAATAAGAATATTTACAGTATGTATTGTGGCAGAGACCACAGGATCTATATGGTTGAGGCTTGCTTAATGTACATAGCAATATCCACCTTAACTGAGGCTACAGAACAAGAGATTATCTCAGAAAACAATAGACAATGTTTTAAAAAGTATAAAACTTAATTGAAGATTTTCTACTACTTAGTGTTTAGTTTTATTTATGTAGATTATTCTAAATAGCTCAAAGCATCCTTAAGTATGAGAGATGAAGACAGATGTGGAGAGGTGTTACACTGTGACAAGTCAACCACAACATCAGTCAGCTGACATGAAGACCAGGGGACAACCAAGTAGTAATTATTAACAATCATAATTTATTATTATTTTGAATTATCATTATTTTCTGAAACAGTAGTTTGAAAAATAATCTTTCACAATTTTAGTAGAAAGCCTGTGGTTCAAAATTTAATGGCTTAAAAAATAGGACAAGTATTTTGTAAAAGTTGGGTAAAAAAATACCTTTAAATAAAGAATGTTCAGTAAATTAGGTTGGCATGGGAAACAGATATGGCAATAAGAATGTATTAGTGATAGAAAAGAAAACAATATAATCTTACTGTAATTTCAGATCTACCCATTAACCCATAGTGTACCTGGATATTATTGCCTTTATATTTAAGATCATTTCATTGAATTTCATCTAATATAGTTTTAATAATTTCTTAATAGAACAGATTTTTAGATTTCTTATTGAGGAGGGCATAGTATTCAGGGAAGATAAAAGAGGAGGTACTTCTGATACAACTGTCACAAGTATGAAGCAGAAATGTTTTCCAGTAAATAATAATAACTAAAAACCCATCCTCTTTATGGATTAATTAGTTGGTTCTATAATGTTGCCTTTTCTGCAAGCATTTAAAGGTAATCTCACTGGAAACTAAGTGATCCAGCGCCACCTGTATGCTAATAATGGTGGCTAATGCCTTTTGTCTTGATAGCACGACTTAAGTGACTTAAGCATCTGTCATCTGTTTAGTGCTTCCCAGTATGTAATGTCATGTAGATATAAACACTAATGGAGAAAGTGCACTGCCTTGGGGAGCACCCTTCATGGCTAGTAACTAATTGCTTTACGCACATAAGTACCCAGTGAAGCGTTTTACATTTTCTGAAGGGAACCTACACCCTCCACTTTCTAATTTACCAAAATATCATGTCCTCTCCTGAAAGAGAGGTTTAGAAGAATTTAACAAAATAAAGAAAAAAAAAATACCTGTCTCACCAATGCTTCTCAATTCACTATACCAGTTAAAGTGGGTTCAGAATTTTGACGCAGAAAATTACTAATATTTCTTATCAAATGATATATGATTGTATGATTTTATTTCACTTAATTGCTAAACATCTTTAGTATTAAATAAATTACAGAATGATTGAAGCCTACTTGGATTTAATTTGTATGTTACCAAAAATATTAAATTATTATCTGCTATAATTGCTTTTTGTGCTTACAAAGATAAATTAAAATAATTAAGACACAGTTTCCTTTGAAAATAAACTGAACAAAAACCATTTTCTAAAAAATAAATAAATGTCCTGAAAGCAATAGTGTTACTTCTTTCACGGCTTAAGAGTTAAATGTTGATGTACGTGTCTTTAATGTATGTACTTAGTGATGATATACCATGAATAGATGGTTTGCAAGCTTGATGGGAAGTGCAGGATTGCTCGGTTTGAGGAATGGAAGTCTCCAGTGAGGAACAGGAGTGTTTCCATGAGACAGGTTGCAACAGCTTCTGTCACTAAAGGGATTCTCGTAATTACCTGCAGAAAGGGATACAACTGAGTGTACAAAGTCAAGCCGCGGCGAGTTTCCCCTAAACTTTCTCTGCTGTTGCCTCCCTTTTTTACCAAAGCCATTTACTCCTCTCCCAGAGGAAGAGAGCTTCTCCTTTAAGCCTAAGCAGTATTGCAGTTCCACACTAGGCCATTTATTCTGATATCTGAGTCCAGGACTTGCTTTTTCTGTCGTTATCTTTTACTTTTTCTAGGGTTGTAATAAACGCATACCCTTGTACGAAGCATATTGGTTGTCTTCTTTAAGGAAAGAAGGATGTATTTCTTGTAGTATTGAAGAAGCTTTGTTTTATAAGATACGGCGAGTATATCAGGCGTGGTGACAACCCTCAACTTCTTGTTCTGGAAATCAGCGGAAGGTGGAGAGTGGGACTGGTGAAGGCTGTGAAATTCACCTATGATGGTACGAAGCTGTTTGTGGCATATGGAAAAAGATAACAAAAGCTCACATTCTAGGTTCTGAAAAGTTGTATCCTATTTTCCCCACTATGAAGATGGGACAGGTTTGATCCTCTCAAACTTAATGATGCTATTTGAATTTTACTTATTAAAATATGCATTTGATATTCCTTTGTAAGGATTACATAACACATGTAGGCAAGGTGCAGGTAACACGCAGGTAAAGATGAGAATAATGACTAACTGTCTTTGTGATAGTTGGATTTGGGGGTAAAAAAGCAAAGCATTTTATCTACACTTGTCCAGTAATATATTTGTTTCTTTAATTGAATAATATACTGGTAACTACAAGAGAAAAGTTTGTCTATGACAGGAAACAAACCTTATTTATATTAGGGTGAAATGTTTTATTTCAAGATATTGTACAGAAAGAATAGATTTTGAGATGATTTATACGTCAGTATAAAACCAGGTAACTTATTGAGATTTAACATGTTGATACAAAGAAAATCATCATTAATTATTACCAAACATTAGGGGGTTATGTTTTTATTGGTTCTTCTGTATTAATCATCTTATGCTACTATGATCTATGCCTTCTGTTGAAGGTGGACACTGATGCTTTGCTGTTTAATTATTTATGGAAGGAATAAATTTGTTACTTTTAATCATGCATCATGTCATTATGAAAATGTGCCTTAAAACAAATATAAAACAGCTTGTCTTTTATTATTTGTTTTATAGCCTTTCAAAACATATGGTAAGTACAATGGTGATTTTCTTTTCTTTTTCTTAAAAAGGATAATACATGAAACATAGTTAATATTATTTATATTATTTTGTTTTAAATGTTTTTGATTTTCTATCATAGGAAATAACTTTCTATAATATTACAATGTTTAAATATTAATGTCTTATATATCAAGGATTAATTCAATACTGTTACTATACATCTTAAGTAATTATTTTCATTTTAATACTTCCAAGGTAAGAATACAAGAAAATAAATCAGATTATACTGCAAGAGATCAGTGAACCATGGAAATAAATATACTCAAAGATCCTAGCTACAGTAGAGGGGCTTTGTTTATGGAGTCTATAGGAAGGAAGGCTGATTACTAAGGGGAATAGTTTGAGTGAATCTTTATTTGGATTGATAAATTAGGTTATACAGTCACTATTCATCTGCAAATTTTCCTTCCCAAGATGTATCTAATTTTAATCATGTGTACACTCAATTATTCATAATTATAAGATAATAAAGAATGAGTTCCCTATAAGTTAGTCAGCAGGACACCTTATGATGTTGAGAAGGAGGTATATTGGGGAAACTGAGAAAACAGCAGTTAGTAGATATAATCATAATACATTGTATACATTTATAAAAATTTCAAAGAGCAAATGAACATATTAAAAATAAATTCAAGTTCCAAGACAGCCAGGGCTACACAGAGAAACCCTGTCTCGAAAAACAAAAACAAAACAAAACAAAACAAAAAATTCAAAACAGGAATAATAGAGACCATCTGTTATTAGAATATTCTCAGAAAATGAGTAGTTGACACACAGCTATTTTTAGACCAGGATAGATGATTCCTCATTAGTAATGATAATGGATGGTTTTAGCAAATGGTGCTACCTCTGTGGGTTAGTTGATATAGCACAGTTTTGTTTAAATTTTGCTGCAAGTTTCTTTTTAGACGCTCCACCCAAAATGTATGTGAAGACATCTCCATCCTGCATTATGTAACTTGAATTGCTCACACATTATCATCTCCTGGATACTTACTATAACAAAAGAATCTAACCTATCAGATGGTGAGGTAATCACCCCCTGTTAACAGTCATCTTTCCAAACGTCAGCACTAACATTGTCTTCTTCCCAGCCGCAGGGAAAGCATCTAATAACCATTTTCTCCATCTCTTTTCATTTTCTCACTGTATATAATTCATCCATCACTGTATCCCGACACATTTGTGTATCTACATCTATCTTTTATGTTTCTTGAGCCTATATTTCCACCTTAATAGCCAACGCATTATTCCATGATTCCTGGTCCTTCATCTGCATGATTATACAGAGACCTCCACTATTTTGCCTCCAGTGTCTCTCCATTGTACTTAATTCTGTGTATCTTCTGAAATAAAATCCACCAGTGCTTATGTTTCTATCAAGTATATTAGCTTTTACTTCACTGTTCTGTCTAATTTATCCTTGTTTCAGAGTTTGACAACCTGTTGCACTCCTCACTAACAAAACTACTCCTTTTATTTCCATTACTTCATTTTTATTCAGAAAACCTTTTTAATTAAAGTATAATTAGATCATTTCCCTTATTGCTCCCCTCACTTCAGCCTCTCTCTCTGTTTTTTTTTTTTCTTTTTTTATTGGATATTTTCTTTTTCTTTTATTTTTGGTTTTTCGAGACAGGGTTTCTCTGTGTAGCCCTGGCTATCCTGGAACTCACTCTGTAGACCAGGCTGGCTTTGAACTCAGAAATTCACTTGCCTCTGCCTCCCAAGTGCTGGGATTAAAGGCATTTGCCACCACCGCCCAGCAGGATATTTTCTTTATTTACATTTCAAATGTTTTCCTCTTTCGGGGTCTCCCCTTAGGAGACCCCATATCCCATTCCCCTTCCCCCTGCCTCTATGAGGGTGCTACCACCACCCACCCAGCCACTCCCTTTTTCCCACCCTGGTATATCCCTCCACAGGGGCAGCAAGCACCCTCAGGCTCTCCTTCCACTGAAGGCCTCCAACAAGGCCATCCTCTGCTACATATGTGGTCAGAGTCATGAGTTCCTCCATGTGTACTCTTCGGTTGGTGGTTCAGTCCCTGGGAGCTCTGGGGGTCTGGCCAGTTGACGCTGTTGTTTCCTCCTTGGGGCTACAGACACCTTCAACTCCTTCAGTCCCTTCTTAACTCCTCCATCAGGTACCCTGCACCCAGTCCATGGTTGGCTGCGAGCATCTGCTTCTCTATTTGTCAGGTTTTGGCAGAACCTCTCGAGAGATCGCCATATCAGGCTCCCTTCAGCAAGCACTTACAGGCATCCACAATAGTTTCTGGGATTGGTGACTAAAAATGGGATGGATCCTCAGGTGGGGAAGTCTCTGGATGGAATTTCCTTTACCCTCTGCTCCACACTTTGTCTCCATATTTCCTCCTGTGAGGATTTTGTTCCCCCTTCTATGAAGCACCGGAAGCATCCACACTTTTGTCTTCCTTCTTCTTAGGCTTCATATGGTCTGTGAATTAAAGTCTTGGGTATTCCAAACTTTTGGACTAAAATCCACTTATCAGTGAGTGCATACCTTGTGTGTTCTTATAAGACTGAGTTACTCAATTGAGATGATATTTTCAAGTTCCATCCATTTGCCTGTGAATTTCATGAAGTCATTGTTTTTAATGGCTGAGTAGTACTCCATTGTGTAAATGTACCACGTTTTCTGTTTCCAATACTCTGATGGCGGAATATCTGGAATGTTTCCATTTTCTGGCTATTATAAACATGGGTGCTATGAACATAGTGGAGCATGTTTCCTTATTACATATTGAAGCATCTTCTGAGTATATGCACAGGAGAGGTATAGCTGGGTCCTAAGGTAGTACTATGTTCAATATTCTGAGGAACTACCAGAATGATTTCTAGAGTGGTTGTACCAGCTTGCAATCCTACCAGCAGTGGAGGAGTGTTCCTCTTCTCCACACCCTTGCCAGCATCTATTGTCACCTGAGTTTTTGATTTTAGCCACTCTGACTGGTGTGAGGTGCAATCTCAGTGTTGTCTTGATTTGCATTTTCCTGATGGCTAAAGATTTTGGACATTTCTTTAGGTGTTTCTTAGCCATTTGAGTTTCTTCAGTTGAGAATTCTCTGTTTAGCTCTGTACCCCATTTTTAATAGGGTTATTTTGTTTCTGGAGTCTTACTTCTTGAGTTCTTTGTACATATTGGATTTTAACCTTCTATCGGATGTAGGATTGGTAAAGATCTTTTCCCGATCTGTTAGTTGCCATTTTATCCTATTGACAGTGTTCTTTGGTATACAGAATCTTTGCAATTATATGAGGTCCTACTTGTCCATAAGCATAAGGCATTGGTGTTCTCATAAAATTTTCATTTTTGCCCATGTGTTCGAGGCTTTTCCCCACTTTCTCTTCTATTAGATTCAGTGTATCTGGTTTTGTATGGAGGTTCTTGATCGACTTGGACTTGAGCTTTGTGTAAGGATATAAGAATGGATCAATTTTCATTCTTCTACATGCTGAGCACCAATTGAACTAGCACCGTTTGTTGAAAATGCTGTCTTTTTTTTCTACTGGATGGTTTTAGCTCCTTTGACAAAAAATCAAGTGACCATCAGTGTGTGGGTTCGTTTCTGGGTCTTCAATTCTATTCCATTGATCTTCCTACCTTTCTCTGTACCAATACCATATAGTTTTTATCACTATTTCTCTGCAATACAGCTTGAGGTCAGGGATGGTGATTCCCCCAGAAGTTCTTTTATTGTTGAGAATAGTTTTGTCTATCCTGGGTTATTTATTATTCCAGATGAATTTGCAAATTGTTCTTTCTAATTCTATGAAGAATTGAGTTGGATTTTTTATGGGGACTTCATTGAATTTGTAGATTGCTTTTGGCAAGATGGACATTTTTACTGTATTAATCCTGTCAATCCATGAGCATGGGAGATCTTTTTACTTTCTAAGGCCTTTTTCAATTTCTTTCTTCAAGGACTTGAAGTTCTTTTCATATAGATCTTTCACTTGTTTCATTAGAGTCACACCAAGGTATTTTATGTTATTTGTGACTATTGTGAAGGGTATCATTTCCCTAATTTTTTTCTCAGCCTCTTAGCTTTCCTTTGAGTATATTAAGTTTATTAATTTGTTTGATTAATTTTATATATGCCACTTTGCTGAAGTTGTTTATCATGTTTAGGAGTTCTCTAGTGGAATTTTTGGGGTCACTTAAGTATACTATCATATCCTCTGCAAATAGTGATAGTTTGACTTCTTCCTTTCCACTTTGTATCCCTTTGACCTCCTTTTGTTGTCTAATTGTTCTAGCTAGAACTTCAAGTACTATATTGAATAGGTAGGGAGAGAGTGAATAGCCTTGTCTAGTCCTCCCATCTCTCTCTTATTACCCATGATTCAAATGTATGACCTCTTTTTTGTAAATTATTAGTTGTATGTAAGTATCACAAATAAATATATAAATACAAATCGATGTGTCAGTTTACTGTTGCGTGTATGTTTATTCTTTAGGGTTAGCCACGTAGGAGTGGGTAACCACTTGGTATGTTCATAATGAGAAGGCTAGGATGGTTCGATGACAGGCTGTAAACTCACAGGTAAGAACACGGGGCTTAAATCTGTTTCCAAGAACTGGACATTGCAGGTAAGTCCAAGACTCAGAAGCTGCCCTTGCCACCCTAACTGAGGCCAGGATCAGCAGTTTCCAGACCTCCCCAGCAAGTTTCCTACCCCCACACCCTGGTAATGGAATGTCCATAGAGCTGGACCCAACAGGTTAATATAGAGGTCATTTACGCAGAAATTCCCTAAAATGCTTTAAATCAGGCTTACAAGGTCACTTGGGTGACTCCCTATTCTGGTAATGGGAGACCTCAGAAATGCTGGACTTCTGCAGAATAAAACACTTTGTGTTTCCATACTATTTGAGTTCAAGGTATCATTCTTCCTAGAATTATGGACCCTTACAAAAACTTGAGATGACTTTCCAATAGTCTCTAATTGCCTGTAGCTCTTTATCTAGGAGTAGGGCACTGTGAAATGTACCCCATCTATGTCAACATGAATACTTCTCTTTAGAATATCTGGGAATCCATCCCATATACAATCATCAAACTCAGATACTATTGTGGATGCCAGCAAGTGCTTCTTGACAGGAGCCTGATATAGCTGTCTCCTGAGAGGCTCTGACAGTGCTTGACTAATACAGAAGTAGAGAGGCTAACAACCATCTATTGGATTGAGCACAGGGTCACCAATGAAGGAGCTAGAGAAAGGACCCAAGGAACTAAAGGGGTTTGCAATCCCTTAGGAGGAATAACAATATAAACTAACCAGTACCTTCAGAGCTCACAGGAACTAAACCACCAACCAAAGAGTACACGTGTTAGGACTCATGGTTCCAGCTGCATATGAAGTAGAGGGTGGCCTAGTTGATCATCAATGGGAGGAGAGGCCCTTGGTCCTGTCCAGGGGAATGCCAGGGCCAGGAAGTGGGAGAGGCTGGGTTGGTGAGCAGGGAGAGGGGAGAAGGAATAGGGGAAACTGGGGAAGGGATATCATTTGAAATGTTAATAAAGAAAATATCTAATTAAAAAATCTCTACTTTTGTCAATTAGATCCCCATTCTTTTCCTGAACGTTCCTGTTTCCTTGTCAGCTTTAATAACAGTCATTACCCATATCTTTGTTGCATCATAAACTTAGAATTCTTTAGCCTAAATGTTTGACAATAAGAAATAATTAAGTAAAATATGCTCCAGTCATCCAATAAAATCAGTGTAGTAACTGGCCTCCCAGTCTTGGGGCCCATGATTCACTGAAGGAAGATATCCCAGACTCACACTATGCAATAGCAAAGAGCTATTCATCTGAATTTCCTGCAAGCAGGATTCTTTCCATTTGGGAATGGAATCCTCTGGTGGGCTTGCAGGTCCAGCTTTTATTGTCATTTAAGGGAATTTCAGGGAGGGGTATGTGTCCTTTTACTTTTATTGATTAGCTCTATCTCTAGAGGTCTGACTGATTTGACAATTGGTTAGACTGTGGACACTACCCAGAGGTTTGCTTACTCATTCTAGCTACCTATTCTTACTTCAGGACAGGTGACAAGGTGACCTTGGATTGGTTCTCTATGGCTGAGGTTGGATGAACACAGGTGGCTGGATCTGGGTTCTCATTTTTGGGAAACAGGAACACATTTTATTTTATTTTATTTTACCTGATGAAGAAAATGTTGAAATTTTATTCTATATTCTGTAAGTAAGTAGTTGCTTTTTTCAGAATATTGATAAGTATTTTCTAAGTGTTACAATTGAATCTAAGAAGAAAAGCTGACAATATTCTCCAAATCCTCAAAATCAACAATCGCATGAATTGAGATGATGTCACTACACTACCAGACAAGGCATACTAAAATCCTCCAGGTACAGTGTTACCTTAATGATTCTTAGTGATTCTCTGAAGCACTTAAAATCATATTTAAAACTTGATAGTTATCAGACCTTCAACATAAGCAATATAATAAACTATTATAGTAAAATTTTAAAGAGGGACCAATTTGCGCTCTCCTATCCCAGTTTTCTTCCCCATTGCTGGGGGGAAAAACCACCACTACCAACACCAACAACATCAAATAACACAAATCACTGTCTAAACAGAGGAGGAGGAGGAGGAGAGACTTCAGTGGCTTACACTTCTAGTCACAGTTTATCATGAGAGCCCAGTACATAACATAAAGTCCATAAAGGAATCTCACTTACTACACAGACATCATTCAGCTTGATGTCTTATATCATCCAGGGCCACATACCCGTGGATAACACCACTTATAATTGGGCTGCCAAACAGATATGGCTACAGGTTAATCTGATAGATGCAATTATTAAATTGAAGTCTATCCTCTTGGTTTACTCTACCTTGTGTCAAGTAAAAATGAAACTATCTGCTATTGGTATATTTCTATATTAACATATCTATGTAATTATATCTGTATGTATTTTGTACTTTGATATATATATATATATATATATATATATATTCCTGCAGTTTGATATTTAGAGAGATTAACCATCAATCTCTGTTAAAATAAATAAAACGATTGGGTATTCACAGGAATTTTACACGGCTTTCTCTAAAAGTCTGATACTCAAATAAATTTAACAATTTAACCGAACTCTTACTTTTATGCTATTATAACACTTAGGTTTCCACAAGAACAATTTTTAACAATTCTATGCTGGAATCTAAATTATGATATTTAAGTTGGGTTTTATAATCAGCTCTAACTTTGTTGACAGTATTGTACTTAAGAATTTATTATAACGTCCCATAATCACAGCAACAATGACTGATATTGCTACTCCATGTGTGGGATTGTACTGAAGACCACACTGAGGAAAGAAATTTTCAGTTTAATTTTACTTTAAATGGATATTTGTTTAAAATTTCTGGACTTGTTGATATAAATCATATGGTTAAATACTTGATTATTCATTTATTAACTAAATATTTTATGTATGATCAATATACTATGTTTATAGTAGTAAACTCCACAGACATAGTCAAAGTAGGCAAATTGCTATATTCAGCCCTAAAATATTCAGGAAAATTTAATAAAAGCTATTTTTCACTTTCACTGCTGGTCCATTAGGTATTTGCATTTCATATTTATATGGTGGTCAGGGAATGTGGCTATTATAAAATACTCGTCCTGGAGTAGCAAAGCCTTACTGTTCCAAAGGAGTGGTACTGTGGAAGATCTATGCCCCACCCTAAATATGTATGTATTTAAGACTGTTGTTCACATTCATTGACTCTCCTTAGTTACCCACTGATAGTAGATATCAGAGACATACAATGTACAGCCTATGTTTCTGCTAGAAATAAGAGTGAATATGGGCAGATGATTTTGAGCAAACAATACTATGTGTTCTTCTACTCATAGTCTTCATATTCTATAGTGGATAGACAATGTTAACAGTTATATAAACAGATGGTTCAAATAAAGAAATGAGTGATTGCTGGGAATGAGGTAAAGGAAGTCTTTTTTTGGTTGGTTGGGTTTTTTTTGATATTTTATTTATTTACATATTTATTTCAAATGTTATCCCCTTTCTCAGTTTCTCCTACAACCTCCCTCCCATAAACCTTTCCTCTACTTCTATGAGGGTGCTCCAAGTCTTATAAAGAAGATAGGCAGCAAATTTGAAGGTATTGCTAGAGGCTATACAGTAAGGCATAACACTGTTGATAACGTTGAAGTTGGGAAGCAGGGCGATTGTTAAGGCCTAGGTAAAGTATTAAGCACTAGATGGATTGTTAAGTCCTGGGTAAAATGTTAGGCCTTGGGTAACTGTTACCTGGCTACCATGACATTTTGTGCTCTTACTAATATAAGGAATCATTCTCATAGGTTGTTTCTGCCGTTACTAAGAAACTCTGTCATGCTCAAGGTGATTATATATTATGTTATGTTCTGTGTCCTTGGAAACCAGTCTCCATACACGTCAGTGGAAATGCTTTGTATAGTTATCTATGATAAGCTTGGAACCGAACCAACTACCCAGCAACACTTCCTGCACCTGTGTGGAAGCTTTTATGGTATTTGCTCTTACTAGCTGCCCCTGGGACAGACTACAACCTAAGAGATGTAATTTTGAGTAAGGGTTGAGTAGACATTAAAATCCCCTATGATCTGCCTTGAACTGACATCCTACGTGCAAGAAGGAGACATATACATGGGTAACTGACATTCTGCTTGACAAGTTAAGACATGATCGTTAGACAAGACAAGCCTCATGCCATAGTTGAGTACCCCATCCAAAGGTAGTAGAATAAGTGCACAACAAAGACAAGTTCCTAAGGAAATGCTCCATCCCTTAATCCTGATTGGTGGAATAACTTGGCACACATATTTATAGATTTTAGGCTTAAAAAGCCCTATAAGATCTTGACTCAATGTTACAGTTCAGCGTCGGATCATAGGTCTGCTCAATTAGTTGTGAATATATTCAATCAAGCATCCCTTGATTGAGATAGGTGTTACTATGGTTTGTGAGGTGACTCCTGGTCCCCAACAGAGAGATATAAAGTATATAGAGATACAAACTTTGACCCAGAAGAAAGATGAATTAGTTGTGTTACATCTTGGATCTATGCCAGTGTGCTAGAATAAGTTCATATACCAAATGAAAAACTGTCAGATTTTCTTTTCGGATATTGTTGTTTATTTGCTCTTATCAAAAGCTAACTTTTATCATTCAACTTACAACATAAAGTTAATTTCCAAACAATTATAAAATTTAATTTGAATGATGGTTAGTATTTATAAACCTTAGGATTCAGACAATTTAATACTAAGGAGTAAAATTCTTAATGGCTTCACACTTCCCCAGGAATTAAATGATTTCTCTTATAAAATGTATTTGGTTAACTTGACAGTTCTGAGACTTAAGATACACCACGTATAAGGTACATACTTATAGTTAATTTTCAGCTTACTATTAGTCTTGTTAAAGTTTCAATATTATCTTATTAAAATACTCTCAGTTCTCACAAGTAAAAGCAAGTTAGTTTGAAGTAAGGCTTTATTTTTGATATAAGATGTTTTGGAGGTAGTTTCCAATTAGCTGATTTCTGGTTTTGTTTGTTTGTTTTTTGTAAAACATTTAAATGGACACATAAAACATTAGGAGCCAAAGCTAATGTTTTCTGTACAGTATCTATTGTAAGAACTGATTTAATCACCAAAATAATTCTATAAGACAAATGTCATTATCTCCATTTTAAACAACAAAAAGACAAGGATAAGAAAATATTTATCATTTGTTCAAAGGCACAAATTCAGGAAGTGACAGATTTGAGACCACATCTAATATTATACCAAATCTGCATGATTTTTAGACCAGAAACTTGTCCCCAGGTTTTTAATTAAGTGCCTATATCTTTAACATATGCAAACATGTAATATTTAAATTAATGGATGTGATGGAAAAGGCACATAAACAAATAATCTCAACACTTGACATCATTGCAAGTATACATACGTAAAGAATTCAAAGTTGTTCCTATCCAATATAATTTTTCCCTATTAGTGGTATGTGGTTTATCATGTACTAGTGATTGAAATCATTTAATGATATAAGTTGACTTTAATTATTTATGTTTAATATAAAATTATAGATAATGCTATGCTAAGAATAGAAACAAAGACTGTATATGTCTTTTCTATTTTCTCAGCTGACCCAAATAAAACCAGATCATTCTGTCTGTTTAATTTCCTTTGACCCAGTTCTCATTCACCACAAAATGCATTCCAGCGACACCTGCTCTGCATTTTAGACTTTCCCTAATCCAAGCGTAATGCACCAAAGTGTGTCATTTTATATCAACTTATTCATCATATAACCATATTTTTTTAGATTTATTTTATTTATTTTATGTGTATGAGTACACTGTAGCTGCCACTTGCTCCAGCATAATTCACTGTAGCTGTCTTCAGACACACCAGAAGAGGGCACCAAAAGAGGACGTCCAATCTCATTATGAGTGGTTGTGAGTCACCATGTGGTTGCTGGGATCCAAACTCAGGACCTTCGGAAGAGCAGTCAGTGCTCTTACCCGCTGAGCAATCTCACCAGTCCCATATAACCATATTGTGTATAGCTTTAGTACAATGGATGTGACAATAACACCAAAGAACCTTGACATCAAAGACACCCACACAATGCACAAATAAGTAGGTTTAGGTATAGACATGCAAATGTACAATTAAACATACATATATAATACAAAAGTGTATTATATATACATATGCAAATATACACATTCAATTCATTTAATAATGTATAATAAATTATGAACATATATTTTCATAAAATATAGTATATTTATGTTAAAAAAATTGGTAGTCATGCCTAGTACAGGATAGTTAGTAGTTAACATTTTCTGGGGTATTTCCTAAAGTTTTAATGTGAATTAACCTATTTCCTTCAGCTAGTTATCTGCCATCGACCAGCCTCAGCTTGGAGAGGGTTCTGAGAGAAAGGGTGTCTGGGAGCAGTGAAAACAAATGACTGGAAGTCAAATAATGGGTCCAAGTTGGCAGCTTAGGTTCTGCTGAGATGATTTTTATCTCTCTCTCTCTCTCTCTCTCTCTCTCTCTCTCTCTCTCT